>NC_137030.1:9670634-9820634 GCF_032717465.1 Coenobita brevimanus | reverse complement strand
CAACGCCCATCTCAACAGTTACTTCAAGAAACAAGGGATGAGGCTATGGCACACCTAATGTCTGACTTGGCTCGTATCTCTGACTGGGGTAAAAATAATATGGTTGTCTTTAATGCATCTAAGACTCAGTTCTTACACCTATCAACCCGACAAAATCTTCCACAGGTATACCCATTAATGTTTAATAATATTCAGCTTAATCCTCCATCATCCTTGAACATGCTTGGGGTTTCATTTACTCGGGACTTATCTTGGAAAGATCATATTACATCTCTTGTAAAATCTGCTTCCAAGAGATTGGGTGTGCTAAGCCGACTCCGCTCTTTCTTTACCCCTGCACAATTGTTGACTCTATAGAGGGGTTTTATCCGCCCCTGTGTGGAGTACAACTCTCATGTGTGGGGAGGCTCCCCACATACAGCTCTTCTCAATAGGGTGGAGTCAAAGGCTTTTCGTCTCATTAACTCTCCTCCTCTTACTGACTCCCTTCAACCTCTGTCTCTTCGCCGCACTGTTACATCTTTATCTCTTTTCTATCGCTACTTTAATGGTCACTGCTCCTCTGAACTGTCTGCTTGCATTCCTCCAACTCTACGACGGGCGCGTAGCACCCGTCTGGCAGCAAACTCTCATCCCTTTTCTGTCCAACTCTCTAATGCAAGAGTTAACCGTTACTCCTAGTCTTTCATTTATGCAACAGGTCAGCTCTGGAACTGTCTCCCTCTGTCTGTATTTCCTGCTGCCTATGATCTTCAGTCTTTCAAACGCAGTGTGTCCAGGCATCTCAAAATGATCGGATCTTGAATTTGGCTCTATATTGTATTTTGTTTTTCTCTTGGAGGGAACTGTTACTGCGGGCTCATGGCCTTTGGTTCCTTCTTCCTCGCATAAAAAAAAAAAAAATAGAAGATATAAGGCAAGGTCAACACAAACACATTTTCTTCAACCAAATGTTCAGGATCAATCAAGAATGAAGTAATCCTGCTTTTAGTCTGTCGAAGGCAAAGAAGATGGTGGTTTCTGGTGTCGCACTACCTACAGCAAGTGTTCCTTCTTATTCTTCAGTTTTTCTTTTCTTCTCATTTTTATCCTTTGAACATATATATCCTGTCACACTTATACTTTTCTTCTCTCTCTAAGGTATTATTCTTCCTTGCATCAACTTTTCTCTCTACTGTATATATATATATATATATATATATATATATATATATATATATATATATATATATATATATATATATATATATATATATATATATATATATATATATATATATATATATATATATGTGTACAGATTACTTCACTATAATTTAATGGTCTTTATTCAGACTAGATGTTAGTAATCCCAGACAGCTGGAGGAATTATTGTCCACAACGGACCGTAGTCGTCATACGAATATGATGACCTTTACTTAGAGAGAGAGAGAGAGAATTAAGTGGATGAAAAGTTGGAGTGAAAGAGGCTGAGGTGAGATGGAATACTTAAGTCGGCAATGTAAAAGTGAGACCAACAGAAAGACAGGGTAGGGAGAAATTAGCAAGGGAAGGCAGGTGGGGAAAGGGAGGGGGGGACAATGGGAGGGGAGGGGAAGAGGGAGTTAGAGAGGGAAAAAGGGAGAAATGGAAAAATACAGTGGCAAAAAATTTTTATTTTTTTACTAGATGAACAGAGCAAGAAAAAGAAATTAAGTAAACAAATACTCCATACACCAGATTACAGGTGTCCTCCATTCATAAAATATCCGTAACAACAGCCGTAGGTTGAAGTTTGGGGGGAAACTAGTCTGGGGAAGCAAATTCCAAAGAGATGCAGTTCAAAAACTAAAAGAATTTTGATATGCAGAAATTCTGCGAGATGGTAGTATGACGGTCCATCACGCGCTACCAGATGCCCGTGTAGCACTTGAGGAGATGTGGAGAGGTGGCAGAATGGATGCAAGTTCGTTTGAGCATTTGCCGTAAAAGTATCTGTAAAATAATAAAAGGGAGATAACATTTCTTCATGCTTGTAGGGGAGGTAGTTCGTTTGTTATTGCAGGGTTATTAATAATTCTTACAGTTTTGTTCTGAATTCTGTCCCGTTGTTTTGGTGCAGACTTTCCACATCCACTCCAAAAGGGTGGGCAATAATCCAGCTGACAACACACATGACTCATGTAAATTATAGCTAACTGCTCGTCAGTGAAGAAGCTACGAACTCTGTACTCTAATCCAAATTTTTCTGAAGCGGTGTTAGTATGTTATCTAGTATGAAAGGTACAGTTATGGGCATTGTTAAGTGAAACACAGAGAATTTCAACACTTTTAAGATATAGGAATGTAAGCATCATTGAGGGTAATATAAGAATCTATTAGTAAATTGTATCTATCTGTTTTTCCTAGTATTAAATGATACAATGTTATTTTGTCCCCATTCAGTGATCTTAGATACGTCTTGATTTATGGAGATTGCTGTACTGAGTTGTGAGTCAGAGATATCAAACTTTGTGAATGGGTGTTTAAGTGTGAAAGAACTGTGATGTGTAGAGTCAACTGGATATGAGTGAATGGGATTATGGGTGAAAGATAAGAGGTCATTAATATGGATTAGGAATAGAGTTGGAGCCATGGCTGATCCTTGTGGCACATCGGCATACGAGTGGAAATTGAATTATACCTCATCTACTTTTATCTTTCTGTGGCTGTGTAATGAGGAAATCAGTGGAACAAAAGATAATAGGCCATAGCAAGGGAGTTTGGATGGCGGGGAACGGTACCACACTGAATCAAAAGCTTCAGAATATCAAGAGCTACTGCATGGCTTTCTCCATGTCAGTCAATTGACTGGTGGATGATATGAGTCAAGAAACTGAGTATATCAACAGTGGATATTTCGTGGCGAAAACCATACTGTCTTTCACTAATTAAGTTGTTGAATTCCAGAAGTTTAACAATATGTTTTTTTAATTGCATTCTCAAGTACTTTACCAAGAGTAGATGTGATAGCTATTGTTCTGTAGTCAGTAGGGTCAGAGGAACATCCTTTCTTCGGAACTGAGTGGATACTGGCTTAAAGTACGGACGCATAGTCTGAATAATTTAGCTAGAACAGGAGCAAGTTCTGGGGTACACCTTTTCCATCTGGACCTGGAGCTTTGTTGGGTGGTAAATTGTCTAGGACGGATTTAACGTATCTGGTCTATCTTAGTGGAGCAGTTTCGGCAGCCGAGTTCTAGTGTGGCGTATATTACACCACAAAGTATTGTACCTTGCATTTCATCTACACACATGGTTTCCTTCTCTCGTGGTTTTTCTTCATTTCACCTACACACGTGGTTTCCTTTCCTCATGGCTTTCTCCACACCTTGTTCTAGGAATCATCATCGCTATTGGTGCCGCTACCAATAGAATTCAATTTCTCTTCCCTCCTCACCTGTAGTTGTGCCTAAACCAATCAGATTTGAATATTCAGGCGACCTAGGCTTACCAGTGCTCCACCCACCTCATTAGGAGGCTTAAAACCGAGCGAGCGACCTAGCTCCGGCCTTCTTTCCACTCCCAGCTTCACACGGCTACTACCTGCTTTGCTCTCCATCTCTTCTGGTAAAATCTGGGCACGTGGTACAACTTTACATATATTTACAATACACATAAACACATCAGCCCAGCACTCCCGCTTCTCACTAAATTCATTACTCATATTTGTAGTCTGTAACTGTTTTATCCATGTGATTGATCCACACATGCCGTAATGTAATGACCTTGTACTAGTTTGAAATCATGTAGTAACTCTGTATTGTTCCAAGTCAATAATCATTCCCTTGTCTGTTTCTTCGCAGCACATTTATGTTTATCTATCTTTACCATTCGCCTTGGTGTAGCCCCTAGTAATACATTCCCATAAATAAAACGCTACACTAGTACAGGGACGTTCTGACTGACTTCCTCTAAGATAGAATTTCTGGCACACTTACTGGCAAGGAGTTTGCTTTTCCACGCTGTTCATTTATGGTGTTTCCATCTGAAGATTTCAGTGGGGGAATGGGTGATGACTTGTTAAAGTTATTACTGAAAGAATCGAGAATTTACCAGAATATTCTATGGCCATTAGGATTGTTTAATAGTTTGGATGTTCGTTTGTGAAGAAAGTTTTATTTAGCGAGATTTCCCTCTGCTTTTGCATGGTTTCGAGCAATTTTGAATTGACTGAGGGATTCAGATGTTTTAGGAGATAATAGAGATGTCATCCATGACACCATTTCCTTGTTGAGGCTGATGGTTATGAAGACAGAGAAGATGAACATGCCTCCCAGATCATCATTTTAAGTAAAAGTTAAATGCCAAGGATTTTTGGATCGTTGCTCTGGCACAGTTGCTGTTAAATACTACTTAACACCAATTAATGACTACTCTCTGTCTGTCTGTCTCTGTCTGTCTGTCTGTCTGTCTCTCTCTCTCTCTCTCTCTCTCTCTCTCTCTCTCTCTCTCTCTCTCTCGTACCAGCAGCCTGTAAACCGCCAGTTGTTATTCCAGCCATAATAGAATATACTTTTTGCTTAATCTTGATCAGGTAGACGAATGTTTGTTTCGATAGGTACATAATTGGTTGCCTGATTGCTTGGTTGGTCAGTTGTTGTCTGGTTAGATGACTGGTTGGTTAGCTAGCTGTTGGTTGGTTATTTGACTGATTTGTTAGCTCTGGTGTTGGCTGGTTGATTGATTGGTTGGTTAGGTAGTTGTTGTCTGATTGGTTGAATGTTTCGTTACTTACTTGTTGGCAGGTTGGTTGAGTGGTTGGTTAGTTAGTTGTTGGCTGGTTGGTAGAATGGTTGGTTAGTTAGTTGCTGGCTGGTCGGTTCATTAGTTAATTGGCTAGTTTTAGGTTGGTTTATCGATTGGTTAGTTAGCTAGCTGTTGGTTGATTTATTGGTTAGTTACTAAGTTGTTGGTTGGTGGATTGTTCGGGTGGTTAGCTAGCTCTTGGCTGATTGATTGATTGGTTGTGTGGATAGTTGGCTGGATGGATAGCCGTGTGATTAATTAGTTTTTTTTTTTTTTTTTTTTTTTTACTGATTAAATGACTGGTTGGATGGTAGATGACTAGCTGGAGAGTGCTGGCTGCCTGGCTGCTTGGTTTGTTGATCGGATAACAAACTGGGAGGCTCTTCCCCTCCCTCCCCCAACAAACATTAATCAGTTCATCGCACCATCCACATCCAGCCCCCGCCACCACCACCTCCACCATCCACTTCATCACCCCATCTCCACCCGACCCTCCACCCCGACTATTACTGCCACCCTGCTCATCACTCCGCACCCACCCAGCCTTCCACCAACACCACCACCATCACCCAGTTCATCGTCCCACCCCCACTCAGCCCTCCACCACTACCACCACCACCACCACCACCACCACCACCCAGTTCATCATTCCACCCCAACCCAGTCCTCCACCATCACCACCATCACCTGATTCATCGCCCCACCCAGCCCTCCATCACCACACCACTACCACCCAGTTCATCATCCCACCCCTACTAAGCCCTCCACCATTACCACCACCACCCATTTCTTCACCCCACCCCCATCCAACCCTTCACCAATACCACCACTAAACTCTCCACCCGATACTAATCTTAATTTAAAAAACAGCATTTGCACTTGCGGAAGGAAGGTTATCTCTATGTGTGTGTGTGTGTGTGTGTGTGTGTGTGTGTGTGTGTGTGTGTGTGTGTGTGTGGAAAAAATTATAAAACATTTTCAATCGATCTGCACCAAGCGTGGTGCAAGAGCTAAGGATCTTGTTAGGGACTGACCGAATGTTTTAAAGAACACCAAGTCAAAGGTCAAGGTCACTGCACAAGGTCAGCTTCAACAGTTTCTAACCCAATGAGACCAAATTTGGTAAATGAAACACCGATATAGGACTAGACGTAACTTCAATATATAACACTCCCGTATCAGTGTTTCATTTTCCAAAGTATTTATACAGTACACCATTGCCAGATTTTATAGAAATGTTGAAGCTGAGACAAAGATGAAGTAATTCAGTCTTGAAAACAATCCAAGGTCAAGGTCATATGCTATGATAAAATGATCAAACTGTAGCTCAGACAGCCTTTGTTCGACTGGACCAAGTACAGTGGAAACCTCAAGGGTCAGCAAAGAATGAAGGCAAGTGGTCTTGAAAACAATAAATCAAGAGTCAAGTTCACAAAGCAAGGTCTGATCTGATTTGAAGCATGCATGGTGGATGGGATCGAGGTCAGGTATGGATCAAGTAATTCATTGTTAAAAACAATCAGCTATGTTGTGTTGCATATGCTTAACTGTATTTATTTGGGAGCAGGCACCATCCACTCACCTGATATATTACTACCTTCAGATGATTCTACACCGAGTGACAAGCCAAACAGTTTTTTGTAACCAAGGATACCAACTGCCAAATGGACGCCTGGTGGTCTCGTGCGTTAAAGTGTTCCAACCAAATTGGGTCCGTAAGGGTTTCTATCTGTGGAGTGGTTGGGGTTTATCTCTTACATAACATTGTTCAGGGATGAACGAGGCTTGTCACTCATGCCTTAAATGTTGGGACTGAGTAGACTAGCCCCGGACTTGTACGCTCCTTGATGGGACAAAAACTGAGTAAATGAAAGTCAGATAGACAGACAGACTGATGATATTTAGTTAAATTTTAAGTGTAACCATAGACAGGGAGATAGACAGATAAATAGACACAGGTATATAGGCAGATAGACAGAGATAGATAGATGGATAGATATACAGATAGATAGATAAGTAGATTGACATAAATATAATGCTTAATTAGAGCTATAGTTTGTAGATGGACTGAATGATAAAAAGATTGACAATTAGATAGATAGATATACTGATAGACTGATATATTGAACGATTTCAATTTTTAGGGTAAAAAAATCTACTGGAAGATAGATAGATAGATAAACAGATAGATAGAGATAATATTTAGTTAGCTGTTTCGTGTTGAAGTGGATAGATAGACAGATAATATTTAGTTACATCATTAGTGTAAACATGAAATGGACTGAAATCGACAGATGAATGTACAAGCAGATACATGAGTAAACGTGGGTAAACAGATAAATAGACAGACATATGGATAAATAATATTTAGTTAGATCTTTGGTGTAATTGCTTATATCCCACTATATTTTTGTCAGTTAATAACCAGACGCCTTAATACCGCAAAGGATGTAGACTGCAGCGCCAGTCGAAAAGGCTCCCGAAGTGGAGGGCAAGCCGGTGTCTGGGAGAGCTAGAACATTCGTTTCAAATTCCCGCGGGACTGGCTTCTGACCAGCCCTCTTTGCCGAACTTTTTTTATTATTTCGGTGTTTCAGTAACACTAGGTGTAGGCCAGCATATTCTTTTATACATTTTCTCCTAGTCTACACAAAACTACATGCACGTTACACACACTTTCTGTTTTAAAACTTGCAATAATGGCTTCCCAACACCCAGCCTCGGAGTCCCTTGGGGGATGGAAAAGGGATCATAAAAGCTCCCACCATCCGCCCATCTCCACGTGATGACCAAGTAAGATGCATGAAACCAAAGTCTGACTTCCTTTCTAGTCATTTTTGCAACATTCGTGGCCTTTCCTCTAATATTCTCTCTGCTGAACACAACCTTCCTTTCTCTAAGCCACCACTCTTTCTCAATGAGACTCAGCTGTCTGAAGTGACTGATAGTAAACCTTTCTTTGTCTCCTCCTACTTCCTTTATATTCATTTCAAAGTCAAAGGTGGTTGTTGTGTGCGACAATATATCTTGCCCTCGTGTTCTTAAATTTGAACCCTCTGAAATCTCTACATTCTGGCTTCGATAGTCTTGTCATTCTCTGATTAAAATTATCTCTGGTATATACTGATCTACGTCTACTCTCTGGGAAAAATCTTATAAGATGGAATACATCCCATCAGTGTCCCCTTTCTCTGAAATCTCCATATAGATTATTTCAATATTCATCACTATGTTTCGCTCTCCCCTCCATTCACTGACCCACATGGTGAACAAGCCAACATATTTTGTATCCTAAAGATGCTCATACAGCACCCTACCTATATCCTTGATCGTCTTGGAGAGAGTTCCAACATATCTGATCTTTTCCTTACAACTAATCATTTTGCACACTCTGTTAATCTTTTCTCTCCCTTGGGCTCCTCCAATCACAACTTCATTACCTTAACCTGTCCTATCACTCCAGTAGGGCCCAAGGACCCTCCAGGGAGGCATTGTGGAACTTCTGACCGGAATTCCTTCAGGCAGTACATCTTTGATTTTTCCCCGGAATGATTATTGCATCCATGACCGACAGCCATCAAACTGTGTCTCACACATTACAGAGGCTATGCTCTTGGGCATAGAAACACGCATTTCTTTTTCTTATCATCTGACTAATGAAATAAAAAATGATTTAATCATTCCTGTTCTAATGCTCTCCACAGTAAGGAAAAGGTTTATGAAAGGTACCAGAGCCCACCCACCCTGAATGTCGCCTCTTTTATGTTTCTACCCAAAATCATGTAAAGCTTGTTGTTCGTCATATTAAGAATAATTTCATTCGTGCCAAATAGGCTACACTCTCTGACTCACATTCTTCTGGCTCCTGATGCCTTGCCAAAAAAAATTTCTAACAACGTTATTTCATCCCACTTCACTGTCCATTCCCATTCTGATGGCTCTATAGTTGTTTCTCTACTGAAAAGGCATAACTCGTCGCCCAGACTTTCTCCTCTATTTCTGCCTTGGATGTTTATGGTGCTGTTCCTCCATCTCTTTCCCCCTCTACCGTCCTTGTGACTGATATTAAAATTTCTTTGGCTGATGTATTTTCTGCTCTCACTGGCCTTAATACTAACAAGGCGGATGGGCCTGATGAGGTTCTTCCTGTTGTTCTCAAGAACTGTGCTCATGTTCTTACACCCTGCCTCGAAAAACTCGTTCGCTTTTGTCTGTTGATTTGTACCTTTCCTTATTGCCGCAAGTTTGCTCTCATGCAGCCTGTGGCAAAGAAGGGTGACGGTTTCCAGCCCTCTATCGCCCTATTGCTCTAACATCCTGTATTTCTTAACTTTTCAAATATGTTCTTCACCAAAAAAATAAAAATAATAATAAAAAAAAAACTTAGAGCACTTTTCGTATTATAAGCTCTTTCTTCTCCTGGAACTGTTAACATGGGTTTACCTCCGTGTTCTGTCCTGTCACCAACCCTTTCATCTATTCATAAATGATCTTCTAAGCCAGGGCTACTCAACTGGCGGCCTGCGGTCCGAATCTGGACCTTCTGTGTGTTGTAGCTGGACCCCAGGGGCCAGGCTCCAGGAGGAGAAAAATATAATTAAATAACATGAAGGTCCTGGCAATGGATTTTTGCAAGTATATTTCCTCGACTGACTGTAGGGTAAGTTAGGGGTCTATCGTACATCTGTATTTAACCTACAAATGCTCCCAGGGCCTTATATTGAAGTTTAGAATAGTTTCCATGCAATAGCAATAACAGAAAATGGGACAAATCACGTGGGTGGTGGTGTTTAAGGCGGGCGAGGCACGGCTGAATTTTGGCGTGAGTTTTGTTGTTTTTGACGTGTTTCATGTAATTTTAGGCCTCCTATCAATAGTATCCTGTGTTCATGAACACGTTGGTAGGGTACTGAGTACTGAAATGTGTCGTGATGAGTCAAATTGGTAAAAGCGTTTTCCATCCCCACAAGCGATCGTTCTGGTTGTTTATATTTATGTGGAGTGGAAAAAAAAAATGTATTATTTTATAATCCGGAGGAAGACCGACTTACCAAGTTTTAGTTTTTTTTTTTTTTTTTTTTTTCAGATAAAGCTAGGTTTTTACCCAGGTCTGCTGCTATTCATAAGATGTATCCTATTTCAGTACCCATTTATTGTGCAAATTCAGTTTTCCACCCAAACTGACGTAGGCTAAATTAATCGGTAATTTTGCATTTTCATTGTGTCATCATTTTATAGACCAAATATGTGTTCTAGTTTTGGGGGAAAAGCTCAAATCCAGTTATGCTTTATAAGAATAACTTTTATTACTAAAGTAGCATAACATTAAACATTAAATATATCTTTATTTTTCCATTTGAAAATTCTCTGTTTCAATTGTTTGTGAGAGAAAAAAAATCCAAGTCTTGTTATATTTTAGCTACAAAATTGAATATTTTTTCATATCCACTAGTTATCTTTATATTTTGTATAAATAAGTCAAAGAGTGAATATGAAATGAATAAAAACCATATGGGTACACCGCCCTGTACTCAGATTGGTTGTTTTATTTTCATGATTGCATGTAAAATATTTATCCGGACCTCTGCATACAGTGGAACTTGTCTAACTGGACCTTTGCTCGTAATAGTTGAGTAGCCCTGTTCTAAGCTGTACATCTGATCTTATCCACTTGTACCATGATGGCTTGACCCTTCACCTTTCCATCTGCTCCTCACAGCATCCATCACAACAGTTACTTCAACAAAAGACGGATGAGGCCATGACACACCTAATTTCTGTCTTGACTCCTATCTCTAAGCAGGGTCAAAGTAACCTGGTTTTAATTAATGCATCAAATATTCAAGTCTTGCATCTGTCGCCCTGCCAAATCTTCCCCTGTAATATCCTATATCCTCTGCCACACTGCAGACCTCATATGAGGTGCAATGAAGGTCTACACAGGCCACGCTGCAAGCCTCATGTGAGGTACAATTTATAATGGTTTTAAAACAATGACTCAAGTAAACTACCATGCAAAGAATCAGCGTGGCAGGTATTCATCAATATTCAACTACATCCTCCATCATCTGTCAACCTCTTTGGGGTTTCATTCTCTCAGGATTTTTCATGGAAATGTCATATTTCCTCTCTTGCAAAATCTGCTTCCAAGAGATTAGGTGTGCTCAATAAACTTCGTGCTTTCTTTACCATTGCACAGCTGTTAACTTTCTACATGGGTCTTATTCGTCCCTGTGTAGATTACTATTATCATGTGTGTATATGGGGGGAAGGGAAGCTTCCCTCATACAGCTCTTCTCAATAAGGTGGATTCAGAGGGTTTTCGTCTCACTAACTCTCTTTTTAATGACTCCCATTAGCCTCTGTCTCTTCACCGCAATATTGCACCATATCTCATTTCTATCTCTGTATCAATGGTCTTTGCCCTTCTGAACTGTCTGCTTGCGTCCATTTTCATTATGGCTGATGCATAGCACCCGTTTGGCAACAGTCACCCATTTTTTGTCCAGCTTTCTAATGGACGAGTTGACCCATATTCCTAGTCCTTCAGGTATGCAGATCACCTTTGGAACTGTCTTCTTATGTCTGTATTTCGTTATGCTAATGATCTCCAGTGTTTTAAGCCCAATGTGTCCGAACGTCTCAAACTAAATGGATCTTAAATTTCGCTCTCTCTCGTTTTCCCCTCAGAGAACAATTTTCCTGGCTTCTAGTCTTTGATTCCTTCTTCCTTGCATAAGACATAAACAAATAAATCGCCTCTATGTCACCCTGTCCTCTGGCATTTTCCTGTCTTCCCTTCAACTCACACTCTTCTCTCTCATATCTCTCTCCATTGCATCTTTCCATTTAATTATTGGTCTCCCTCTCCCCGTCTTCCCCTCCATCTCACTCACATACAGTATACTCTCTTCTAGTCATTCTCTCCTTCTCCATCCTCTCCACATGCTCAAAGCAGATCAATACCACAACTTCTTTTACTTTTTCATTTGTATGTCTATCTCTCCATGTAACTCCACATGCTACTCCATGATATTTCATTTCATCTGCTCTCACTCTTGACTTGTGTCCTTCCAAAAAGGTCAAAGTTTAAAATTCCGTATGTTAAAGTGGGGATCACAATAATGTCATGCAGCAACTTTTTTACTTCCATGCTCACTCCCATATTCCTTATCATTGTTTTCAGTGAACCAGCGACTTTTCTTCACTTCTTTACCCTTCCAAGCACTTCATTCTCTAAGCTTCCGTTCTAACTTATAACACTACTGAAGTGCCTGACTACACTCACATTCTCCATTTCCTCTCTATCCAGCCTCACTGTGCATATTGTGACTTGATTTCTCTAAAACATATAACTTTTCTCTTGCCTATATTCATTTTTAGGTTCTATTTCTTACGTATAATCCCCAATTAATTCTCTAAGCCTTGAGACCCCCATTCATCCTCAATATATAGTACAGAAAGTTTCCAAGCCCTACCCTCAGTCATTAAAAACACTCCAACATCCACTGACCTACCATAAATCGCTTTTCTAGCTTCAACCACATTTAAATTGAATAACCACATCCTATTTGTTCCTGTGTACAGTCTGGGACAAAAGTTGGCCTACAGTTTACCGCGTCTCCTTCACATTTAAAGTTATAATCTAAGTGGCACCTCTTCCTAGTCTATGGTATTTATTTCGCGCGATGCACTTGAATATGCTCTTGTCTACCACTTATATCACATTAATACTGATGATACTCTTTCCACCTTAACTTGGTTCTGATTTTCGCCTTTTTGCTATTTTTTTTTTTTTTTCACGAAACTCGGTGACTGAAAGGAAACACGAATGTTCTACATGCTTTCCATGGTGCTTCTACGGGACTAGCATCATATTCCAATGTTAATCTCTTAATACAACATGGCAGTCAAGATGAAAAGATGGCAGTTATAGGCAACATAGAGTTTCATAAAAATAAGGCATGGTTTGCATTAAAGGGTAATGAGGTGTAATGTGTAGAATAAATCGCCAAGGAAGAGGTGCAACGAAATCTCTAAATCTACTAAGAATAAAACCATTGGGCAGATCCGTCACTTCCATCCCAGACGCATCATGTCAGATTTATCTATGACCAGAGAACTTTTGTCTCTGGCTGTACCTGCCCCTGTTTAGTGCTATTAATGATTGTAACCTTAATTTATCTTTAATCCACCATCCTCTTTTCAGTGGACACACAGGGAGATGAAGACCGTTTGTATACCTGAGCAGTGGATCAACCCGGTTATATCGGTGTCACCACTTGATGGCGTCCCTCACCAGCACAACCTGTCACTGTAAATCTGTTTATCTATATGTCTCCATCACCTTACATCCCTTCACCTCGAGGACCTACTGTAAAATATGCTTTCACCTGATGGAACTTGGCCCCTACAACTTTAATACTAAGTAGTGGTTGCATAAAATTCGATGCCCCAAGTTATGCGGCAGGGAAGGGTCTCGTTCGTTACTGTAGTCTGTTGATTTTACTTGACGGAACTGGGCTACTCTTGAGTGATGCGTAGTTATAAGGTAGGAGTGAGTCTCCCTGGTTACTAATCAAATCGACCCATTATTCTGACCATGCTTGGCCATCAACTTGGCCGAAAAAAAAAAAAAGTACAGATAAATAGAGTGTTAGGATACCGAAAGAGTTAACGGAGATAGTTTCTGCGTCACTATAGCTGGTATGTATCACCTGACGGAAATGAGCCACTACCACGGTATGACATAGCTGTATGAAATATGTCTTAGTTATGAGTTTTGAACGAATTACTAGTCAAATCAGTTCTACACTATGGTTACACCTGCTATTAGCTAAGCTGAAAGAGTTTATTAGAGATCCATGTAATAATATATACCGTAAGCACATTAAAACAGGAAGAAGAGGAAAGAAATAATGAAAGAAAAAAAGACAAAAAAAAAGAAATAAGAACGAAAAAACGAACAGGAAAGAAAGAAGAGAAAGAAAAAAAGAATAAAAAGAAAAAGGGAAAAGAAAAACAAAAAAATAAAGCTGCATCCTACTCCTTCTCAACCCCCTTGGTGGCGAGGAGTGTCTGGGTGGTAGTGTGGCCAGAGGCTAGGCTACAGTAGGCCAGATCATGTAAGCCGAGGGGAACCAGCCTATATCCCTGGCAGCGTTCTACAGCACTCATAACCCTCCTGCCACCTCCAGGATTCCAGCTGTAGCGCGATACCACACGGTTTCCTTTGATTACAGTGCAGAGACGCGATGCATGAGTGTAACAGCTGAATAAAAGCGCTTGGTGAAAGTCAGAGTGAAATATATCGTTATGGTGGTGTATTGCTAAAACACTATTTATCCATTGCACCTTGGCGTGTTATAGTCAGCCATATTCTAAGTGGCATCAACAGCTTCATAGCACTTCTTCTTAAGAAATTTAATCTGCGTGTTACACCTAAACACTTTCAGTTATTCTTTTTATATCGCTTTAATAGCAACACAATTTACGTTCGTCAGTAACTTATAAGAGGATACTAAGGTGTAATATGCAGAAAAATTCGCAGAACAAAAGGTTTTTTAACAAAAACTCCGAACCCACTTACAATTCGACCACGCAGAAAACTTGGAAATCACTTACAAAAAGAGGAAATAGATGGGTGGAGTAAGAAAGGCTTATCCCAACGCACTAGTGTAAGGAAACCAGCGACTGGTTCATTAACACTTCCACAAATTATAATGTAAATAGTAAACACAGGTTGTTGAATAACCAGAGTATAAAATAACATACTTCCTTATTTTGTTGTATCAGTAACTGGTACTTTCTGTAATGATAACTCGGACAGTCTTTGGATATACTGTGTCTTGTTAGCGTTACATGTGTGTCTAAGTAGGTAAACTGTAGGACTATGCTCCACCAACACAGCCACACGCCGCCCGTGAACCCTCAGAGCGGTCTGATTCCTGGCCATCTAATCCCCGTCTATATATACCCTTGGTGGCCGTCTCTCTCTCTCTCTCTCTCTCTCTCTCTCTCCTTGTCTTCTTCGTTTCCTTCTTCCATTCTTTTATTCTTCACCTTCCCCACAGTTTCCTCATTTCACCTATTCCCATCCTTCAGATCAACCAAAGTGGACTATGAGGAGAGAGAGAGAGAGGGAGAGAGAGAGAGAAGAGGGGGTAAATGAGCAAATATAGCCACTAAAAGAAAAAGAAAAACAGCTATAATGGATTAGGAGGAAAAAGGAGGGAAAAAAGGAGAGAATTGGTATGAAGAGAGGAAACTCTTAAGTGCTAGGATAACAAGAAAACAGGAAAGAGGGAAAGGGTTGGAAGGTAGAGAAAAGGGAGGGAACAAGGATAAATGCAGTATGAAACTAGAAAGCAATCAGAGAGCGCATACTTCCACCAATGCCAGACCCGGATCTGGATCCGCCCCCAAACTTGATCAATTCTTTCTTGACCCATGACCCACCCTTTCACAAAATTCATTGGAATTCACTGAGAACTTTTGGAGATACTGTGCAGTAGAATCCGTATCCGGATCCGGTTCCGCCCATTCTTCCACAAAATTTAATTGAATTTCATTGAGAACACTAGGAGATATCGTGTGAACAAACAAAACATTCCTGATAACCAAAATCCAGTGGATTATTCCTTGGGCCATACCCAGAGAAAAATAAGACTGAAGGAAGAAGAATGAAAATGAATTTAGGAAGAGAGGAAGGAAGGAGAAAGGCACGACTAAAGGAGAATCAAGAATGACAGAGGATGTAGGACGAGAAGAACGAAGGAGAGAGGTAGTAGTGAAAGAGGGAGACAAATGAAAGTGGACGAAGGGAGAGAAGAAAGAAGGAGAGAGGTAAGACTACAGGGAGAAAAATAAAATAGGATGTAGTGAGAGAAGAAGAAAAGAAGAGTGATAAAGGAAGATGAATGAAAGAGGATGTAAGGAGTGAAGAAAGGAGTGAGATTGAACTGTAGAGAGAAAAGAAAGTGGATTGGGAGAGAGGAGGGAAGGAGGGAGGCAAGACTGAAGGAGGAAGAACTGTAACAAGATTGATAAGGAGGCTTGGAAACTTTTTTATCAAAACTTTATAATTCCTAGAGAATTACTACGACCTTCACACCGAAGAGAGAGAGAGAGAGAGAGAGAGAGAGAGAGAAGGAAACAGGCAGGGGTAGGAGCAAAAAGAAAATAATTGAGGAAGATGAGGTGATGGCTGGTAGAAGGAGGAAAGCAAAGGAAGAGGAAGGAAAAGAGGGGAAAAGAGAATGTAAAGAGAAACACAGGTGAATGAGACAGACAGACAGGAGGGAAGCAGGGAACTGTGAGAAGAATGGAAAGAAAAGGAAAGGATGATGAGAAATAGGTAGGAAAAACAAAATGAAAAAAAAAAAGTAAAAATAAAGCTGAGAAGAGGACAAATGTGATGGAGGAAAGAGGGACTGAGAGGGAGGAAAAAAAGGAATAGTGGTGGACAGGATTCACCTTTGCCGCAATGCGTCAGTTCCTTCCTCCATATTTCTCCTTCCCCCCACCCTGCCTCCACTCTCTTCCCTCATGCTATGATCTTCTCTCCCAAAATAGTATCAAGTTGCCTTCATGTTTCCTCCCTCCCTCCCTCCCTCCCTCCCCCTTGCTTCACCACCTTATGCCCTCCCTCCCTCCCTCCCTCTCTCCCCCTTGCTTCACCACCTTATGCCCTCCCTCCCTCCCTCCCTCTCTCCCCCTTGCTTCACCACCTTATGCCCTCCCTCCCTCCCTCCCTCTCTCCCCCTTGCTTCACCACCTTATGCCCTCCCTCCCTCCCTCCCTCTCTCCCCCTTGCTTCACCACCTTATGCCCTCCCTCCCTCCCTCCCTCTCTCCCCCTTGCTTCACCACCTTATGCCCTCCCTCCCTCCCTCCCTCTCTCCCCCTTGCTTCACCTCCTTATGCCCTCCCTCCCTCCCTCCCTCTCTCCCCCTTGCTTCACCACCTTATGCCCTCCCTCCCTCCCTCTCTCCCCCTTGCTTCACCACCTTATGCCCTCCCTCCCTCCCTCCCTCTCTCCCCCTTGCTTCACCACCTTATGCCCTCCCTCCCTCCCTCCCTCTCTCCCCCTTGCTTCACCACCTTATGCCCTCCCTCCTACCACTCCGTTATTCTCCCTTGTATCCTCCGTGACACTCTGTTTTCCTCTGCTTGCACCTCCAGTTCATCCATCATTTTTTTGTGTGTGTGTATTTTCTCCTAATTCCTTCTCTGAGCCATCTTCTTCACTTTATCTCCTCTCTCCTTTCTTCCTTCTCCAGATTTCTGCCTCCCCCTCTCTCTTTGTAATACACCTTTAATTCCTCTCTCTCTCTCTCTCTCTCTCTCTCTCTCTCTCTCTCTCTCCCCATTATTCAGCCATTTATATAACACATGAATGGACAGAAAGAGAAACCCTTTAAAGACAGACAGATATATAGAAAGATAGCTACATGGGCAGATATGCACCGATATCCTAAAGACTAACGAGAGCTGGATGCAAGCACATTTTCACTAATATACCACTATTAAATTACAAAAACAGGTCAACACATGACGAAATTGAGCAGCCATTACGGTACGATCTGGGTTGGATCAATCAGGTGAGAGGACCAAACGACCAGCCAATCAGGATGCAGGATGCCAGTTGCCGTGGTAACCAGTGACGCCACCTGTTTTGGATTTGATTACGTCTTAAAATTTACACGTGGCCCTTTTTAATGCGCGGTGCTTGTTACTACTGTTGTTTTTGTGTTGTTTATAAATATCATATCACCATGACTCTCTCTCTCTCTCTCTCTCTCTCTCTCTCTCTCTCTCTCTCTCTCTCTCTCTCTCACACACACACACACACACACACATAAACAGAGAGAAAGAGAGAGAGAGAGAAGTATTCCACTAACACCCCCATTTTCCTTCTCTGTTTGAATTTTCGGTGTTTTTCCAGTGTGTTTTTTCAATCGATCTGAACGGCCTGGGATGGATGAGGGACGGGAGAGGGGAGGAAAGGAGGCAGAGAGTGGGAGGGGAAAATGGATTGTCGGATTGTTGGGGAGGAGGAACGGAAGGAATAGAAAGAGACGTAGGAAGGCTGAGATGAATGCAACTGATACAACGATCTGACATCACAACACAAAATATACAGATTTCACCTTCCTCACTCGCTCACCCTGTTTCTTTCTCCACTGCAGGTAGTACTTCCACGTTCTCTCTCTCTTCCTCTCTTTCCCAGCGATGGTGGTAAAAATGATACCTAGACTGAGCAATAAACCGTGCGGGGAACACTTTAAACCCTGAATCTCTTTACCTTAGATAAGCGTAGGTTACGAGGAAATTTAGGTCAAGAATTCAAAATATTTAAACACCATGTCCATAAATACTTTACAGTAGATTGGTCGAATTATAATATGGGTAATGATCATGATTGGCAAACGTTTCAAGGCACATAAATCTAAGCATTTCTTCTTCAGTATAGCTGTATATATACAGAATAAATTGCCCTCCAGTGCAGTAAACTTTGATATAGTTCTAACCTTGAAATATCACTTGGATAAGTATCTGTCTTCTAACCCCCAGTATGTCCACTCCCAAATAATTCATTTCTGTAATATAAAACTTTTTAAAAAGCTTGGAGAATACAATCCCGCAAAGCAACATCGATACATATTGGTGACTTGATGATACTTCTCTTTCAGACACAGTGTAGAATACGATTTCCTTTCCTTCTCTCCTACGAAACTTCCATGACAGCTTTTCAATGCTACATGATGGTCCTTCTCAGTATTTCCTGTCGGCTTCGGCTGGAGGGTGTGACTAATGGCTTTTTTTTTTTTTTTTTTTTTTTTTTTGCCTATCGACCAGTGAAGCCGGAGCCCCTGGTCATTAAGGCAAAATTATATATATGTATATACATTGACATATATATACATATATATACGAACATATATATATACATACATACATACATACACATACCCATGCATATGAACATACACACTTTCATGCACACGTACATATATATATAATAATTTTTACTTTATTATTTTTTTGTATTTTTATTTTTATTATTTTTTTTGTAATTTTTTATATTTTTAACCTTATATTACTTATAAACAAAAATGCCTAATATAAAGACCCTAAAACTAATCACCTAACAGACAAATCGCTAACCTATACTAAGTCCTAAGAGACAAATAACTAGACCTACACTAATGGTAAGAAAGCCTCGACCAAAAGAACACCATCGACTGCAGATATGTAATGCCTTTCTACATTACATACCTGCACTCATCACCTGGTGACTGTCAGTCGAGGCACAACCTAATATAGGGGACATCAATATATGAAAGGGAACCAGACGAGTCAGGAACATTTCCATATACGTCAGCTGTCGTCCCTAATTAGAATAATTTAAGCAAGATGGTATAATGTATTTACATAGTTTATACAAAAAGTGAAGAACCTCGCCCAGCAGACCACCATCGACTGCAAGTGCCCAATACCTTCCTATATTGCACACTTGCACTCATCAGCTGGTGACTGTCAGGCGAGGAACTTGGCTTAATGTAGGGGGCATCTATATTAGAAATAGATCAGTGGGAGGAGGAACTATTTCAAATATGTCAACTGTCAACCCTAAATAATATTACAATATATACATATTTACCGTTGATAAAAACCATAACCACACAGTAAAAAAGTCACATCACTCTGATCAGTCCGGTCTCTCTCAAGAAAGCCATCAATTTATCAGTCATAACAATGTCCCCATCACCCAGGATGGTGGAAAGGGTGAAGGGGACGTCTGCTGCGCCGCAGTAATTTATAAGTGAAGCACGTTCACGAATAAATCGCCGACAGCGCAGGATGATATGACTGATAGATAACACCGCATCACAGATGTCACAGTGCGGTGGGAAGCGTCTTTCCATATAAGGTTTCATATGTGTTAAAACGGTGGCATTGAGCCGTAACCGTGCCAGGCGACTGGGGCGGTTGGCGGTGTCCCAGTCGCCCAGGTACGGCTTACAGGTTGGAATATTTAGTCTGGTCCACTGACCTTGCCACAGAAGATTTATTGATTTCTTTCCGAGAGAGAGACTCGACCGTAGATCACGAGGAACGTCCCAAGTCTCCTCGAGCTCTACAGCCGACTTTGCAAGTAAGTCATCCTGCTCATTGCCGTAGACACGACAATGACCAGGCACCCAGATCAGCGTGAATGACTTGTTGCATGAATGCAACTTATTAACGATGCGGCCCTGGATCTCGTGAGAGTCCGTAGTACAAGATTCAATTGCCTGAAGGGCTGATTTTGAATCTGAAAATATGACAAATGAGTCATGCCTAGAATTGAGAGCATAGTCTATGGCTTTGTCAATAGCAAAAAGTTCTGAGGTAAACACAGATGTATGAGTCGGCAGCCGATACCTGAAGGCACATTCAGCCGACCACACACTTGCACCCACACATTCACTCGACTTGGAGCCGTCGGTGTACAAGTGATGGGACCCCAAGTGACGAATGATGATGTTACGAAACAAGTAGTGGACCTCCGCCTCCGGCGCCTTGGCCTTTGGTGCTGGGAACCATGTAACATCAACAGTAAAGGCAGGTGGCTCCCAAGGCGCTATATTTTTAAACACCGACTTGTCACAGTCACTGGGGTCCACACCAAGCTCCTGAGTCAGTAAGTGGAGGCGAACGGCAAGTGGCCGACGCACCCCCCGCAGAAGGTGGTGGTATTGACGCAGGGGGGTACAGGCCACATTGCCGATATTACTTTTCCTAAATGTCCTTACGCCGTAAGACAAGGCCAGGTGGTCACGGCGAATACGGAGGGGAGGCACATTCGCCTCCACTTCCATACGAGCCACACGGGTACACCAGACGGCTCCAAGACACATTCGCAAACATTTATTCTGTAGCACATCCAATCCTTTCAGCGTGGCATCAGATGCCGAGCCATACACCTGTGCACCATAGTCTAGCTTCGATCGAATAAGGGACTTATACACCATTAATAAAGATTTTCTGTCGGCACCCCAGGTAGTACCCGCTAGGTACTTGAGGACATTTAACAGTTTATCACAACGAGCAAGCAAAGTATTAACGTGAAGTTTAAAGTTCATTCTTCGATCAAAATGTATTCCTAAAAATTTTACAGAATTTTGAAAAGGTACCGCCTGATTATCCAAAGTTAGGCACAAATTAGGTATGTTACGATTAGTGAAGACTACAGCAGCACACTTACGGACGGAAAACTTGAATCCCCACTGCAAGGCCCATAGGTGGACGGAATCAAGGGCTGCTTGAATCCGCCCAGCCGAAAATTGTGCATTACGGGCGGAGTGCCATATTGCACAATCGTCAGCATAGAGCGAGTATTTAAGATTCCTGGGGATGGGAGCTGATGACAGAATATCATTGATCATAGTACTAAATAAAGTAGGACTAAGCACACTTCCCTGCGGCACCCCGTTTTCCTGGATAAATATATCCGATGTTACGTTATGGGGCAATTTGACAGAGAAAGTCCTGTCCCTTAAGAAATTTGAAATAAAAATTGGCAAATTTCCTCTTAAACCATAAGCATAGAGCTTCATTAGTATACCATGTCACCATTACATGTCATAGGCTTTATGGATGTCCAAGAACACCCCTATCATGAATTCTTTATTGGCAAATGCCTCTGCAATACAATGCTCCAAATTCATTAAATGATCTAGTGAACTTCTGTATTTACGGAAGCCACATTGTTCATCATTTAACAAATTCTTTGACTCTAAAACAAAAAGAAGTCTATTGTTTACCATTCGTTCCATGACCTTACATAGACAAGAAGTCAACACAATAGGACGAAATGAAGTGGGATTCATAAGACGACCAGCCTCTTTGGGTATCGGTATGACGAGCGCAAAGTGCCATGAGTTTGAGAACGTTCGAGACGCCCAAATCTCATTGTACAATGCTAACATCATAATCAGGTTGTCCTGATTAAGATGCTGGATCATACCGTACGTGATGGTGTCTGGTCCAGGGCTGGTGTCTTTACAGGATTTAAGGGCAAGGAGCAGTTCATCTAGTGTAAACTCTTGGTTGTATGGGGAGTCAACGTCTTCTGTGGCAAAGTCTAATATCTGTAGCTCAGCCGTGCGTTTATGATGTTGAAAACGCGGATCATAATTGGCTGAGCTACTTACATGAGGAAAACTCCTGGCGAGGATGTTAGCAACGTCCATGGGCTCATCATAGATGTTATTATTAACCTGCAGGGTGGTGATAGGTGTGTATGGGCCTTTATTATTTAATATTCTTATAGTGGACCAGACTTTATGTAATGGTGTAGTACGAGTCACCGTGGACACAAAGGACCGCCAGGAGTCACGTTTGGCCCTTCTTGTTATTCTTGCCTCAGCCCGTGCCTGTTTGTATTCAATAAAATTTTTCTCAGTGGGCTGACTATCAAAAATCCTGTATCTCCTATTGCGTTTTCTTAATGCTTGTCGGCAATCCGGCGTCCACCAATGTGCTCTATACTTCGCATGAACTGTAAAAGTCCTGGGAATAGAAGCCTCAGCTGTGTGTAATATGGAAGTAGTTATATTTTCGACCTTAACATCTATGGTCTCCCCAGATATATCTAAATTGGCGATCCTTGAGAAGGATCCCCAATCTGCTTTCTTATAGTTAAATTTTGGAGGTGGAGGGTCCGAAATGATGTCGCGTGCATAAGAAAGACAGATGGGTAAATGATCACTTCCCAAGGAGTCATCATAAGGGTCCCATGAGAAATCTTGATGTGTACCAGGGGAGGCCAAAGATAAGTCAATGGCCGAAAAGTTACCAGTATGATCATCTGCACGAGTCGCTCTACCATCGTTCAGAAGACAGAGGTTGGACTGTAGTATTAGGTCGGCTACTTGCTCCCCACGACCATCGATCCTCAAGCTACCCCATTGATAGTGATGGGCGTTAAAGTCGCCCAACACTAACTTATTCCCAGGTAGATGTTCAACTAGTGAATTTAAAGCATCACTATCAATGGGGCCGTGTGGAGGACAGTACAGAGAGCAAATAGACAGATACGTGTTATTAAATTTTATTCTGCACGCTACCGCTTCCAGAGTAGAATTTAGAATCACTTCCGTTTGTGGGTGTGATTTGTGTGTGTATATGGCGACTCCGTGACCTTCATATCTTCTATATGAGTGGTAGTGTTTTAACTGTGGAGGATCAGGGTGATCCTCCAGGCGTGTCTCCTGTAAACAAACAACGTCTGGCCTGTGTATAGAAAGCAAGATTGCTATATTGTGTAACTTATTCCCAATACCTCTACAATTCCACTGTAGTATAGTGAATGTGGCGGTTTAAGATTTTCAAGGGTGGCCAGTGTGCTTAGTTTTATTATGCCTCCTGCGACCAGGCGAGTGGCTACCGGGGGACCTTTCCCGGTTCTTACTCATGGAAACCTCCATATTCTCATCAATTACAAGGCTCCCAGACTCCACCGAGGAAGAGCTATTCTTTCTCTCCCTTGCTGGACCAGGAGCGGGAAGGACATGAGGACGTGAGTGTTTAGTGAGGGTGGTCAAATTAATCTTGTCAGACTTGTCTGGCTTCGATTTTGGCCGCACTGACTGCAAAGGAGCAGCGGCAGCCTGGGAGTAGGAAGTAGCAGGGATGACCGTCAGAGAGTTGGAGCGTACAGGAGGCTTAGACTGAGAGGTAGGGCGTGGGGCATGTGGAGCGAATGTTAGGTCAGTCTGTGTCTCAACGGTGCACATCACGGGTCGGGACACAACCGCCGATGCATAGGAGATATTAGGCTTGGGAGTTGCATGCAACTCCTTCACCTTCTTCCTAGCATCGTAGAAGAAAATGCCCTGTGTTGCTTTTACTGTGCAGACCTACTTCTCCTCCTTCCACTTGGGACAAGTGGAGTGAGCATCCTTGCAGTGAAAGCAGCACTCGGTCTCGGATGTACAGTTGTCAGCAGAGTGACCCACAGCCGCGCACTTGCCACACACGATGTTGGAAGCCCGACAAGCCTTTTCGTGGTGTCCATAGAGCTGACATTTTGAACAACGAAGGGGGTTCGGCATGTATGGTCTAACATTTACAATTTCGTATCCAACCTTCACATTGGCTGGAAGAGATACTTTGCCAAAAGTGAGAACAACTGTTGCGGTCTTCGTCCTTATGCCTTCCGAGAATCTGGTAATGAACCTCGCCTCTATGACATCTTGCTGAGAAAGTTCCTGTACAATTTCTTCTTCCTCCATAAGCACAAGATCCCTGCAGGTGATAACACCCTTCCAGGAATTCATGGAGTGGGGGATCGTTGTTTGGACATCGTGACAATGGAACTTCCTCAGTTTAAGCAAATCCTTGACCTGAGCTGAATTCATGGTTTTTACGAGGAGGTCTCCACTCGCAAGTTTTTTCACCTGTTCCATCTCTCCTGCACACCCATCAATCACCTTCTTGATGATGAAGGGATTGAGGCTGGACAGGGGAGTGGAACCAACCGCATGAATCAATACAAACTCGGCATTATTTACATGAATATCAAGGCGGGTACGTGTCTGGGGCCGTTCAGTCTGGGGGCAGTCCGTCCGTGCAGCAGTCGGGGATGGGAGGCAGTAATGGCGTCTGCCATAGTTATACTTCCCCCTCACGGGGGAAGTGAGAAGAAAGAGAAAAACAACCAAGGGAGAAATTGCCCAGGGAAAACACACCTAGTCTGAGATTACCCTCTCAAACCACTCTCGGGAGGACGCGCCTGTGTGTGACTCACACCCCAGAGCGATCAGTGGGGGGTACACTCCAGAGGTGAGTAAGCAAAGGCAATCTCAGGAAACAGATACAGACACCTCCTATATCTCTAGTAAGGGTAGGGAGGACTATGAATGATAGCTAACCTAACTTTATTGGGAAAAAGCGCAAAAAAAACTATTGCCGGTGGGGCAGCCCTAGAATCTGGAGGAGAGTTCAGCACACGTCTGTTCTCTCCGCAACCATGCATAAAAGTTCTCCACTAATGGCAGGGGAGCCTTCCTGATTTTATATTCTTGCCTTTAATTCCCACCGTCACTAACTCAGAGTTGCCACTGATCGACAGCTAGTTCAATATGGAAGTCGGGCTACTCATGCACAGACCACAGACGTCGAATATCTTTAAAAATCTCTCCGGTGATAGTTATTGATATACCGTACGTAAGTGCTTCATGATATTATTCTTTAGTTTTTTTTTTTTATGCGAGGAAGAAGGAACCAAAGGCCATGAGCCCGCAGTAACAGTTCCCTCCAAGAGAAAAACAAAATACAATAGAGAGCCAAATTCAAGATCCGATCATTTTGAGATGCCTGGACACACTGCGTTTGAAAGACTGGAGATCATAGGCAGCAGGAAATACAGACAGAGGGAGACAGTTCCAGAGCTGACCTGTTGCATGAATGAAAGACTGGGAGTAACGGTTAACTCTTGCATTAGAGAGTTGGACAGAAAAGGGATGAGAGTTTGCTGCCAGACGGGTGCTACGCGCCCGTCGTAGAGGTGGAGGAATGCAAGCAGACAGTTCAGAGGAGCAGTGACCATTAAAGTAGCGATAGAAAAGAGATAAAGATGCAACAGTGCGGCGAAGAGACAGAGGTTGAAGGGAGTCAGTAAGAGGAGGAGAGTTAATGAGACGAAAAAGCCTTTGACTCCACCCTATTGAGAAGAGCTGTATGTGGGGAGCCTCCCCACACATGAGAGTTGTACTCCACACAGGGGCGGATAAACCCCTGTATAGAGTCAACAATTGTGCAGGGGTAAAGAAAGAGCGGAGTCGGCTTAGCACACCCAATCTCTTGGAAGCAGATTTTACAAGAGATGTAATATGATCTTTCCAAGATAAGTCCTGAGTAAATGAAACCCCAAGCATGTTCAAGGATGATGCAGGATTAAGCTGAATATTATTAAACATTAGTGGGTATACCTGTGGAAGATTTTGTCGGGTTGATAGGTGTAAGAACTGAGTCTTAGAAGCATTAAAGACAACCATATTATTTTTACCCCAGTCAGAGATATGAGCCAAGTCAGACATTAGGTGTGCCATAGCCTCATCCCTTGTTTCTTGAAGTAACTGTTGAGATGGGCGTTGCGGGAACCGAATGGAAAGGTGAAGGGTGGAGTCATCAGCGTATGAGTGGATAGGGTTAGATGTACAGCTTAGAAGATCATTGATGAATAAAAGGAAGAGAGTTGGTGATAGGACAGAGCCCTGAGGAACACCACTGTTGATAGATCTATGAGAAGAACGATGGACGTCTACGACAGCAGCTATAGAACGACCAGAAAGGAAGCAAGCGATGAAGGTACAGATAGAAGGATAGAAACCGTAGGAGGGCAGTTTGGAAATTAAAGATTTATGCCAGACTCGATCGAAAGCCTTTGAGATGTCAAGTGCAATGGCAAAGCTTTCGCCAAAGTCCCGAAAGGAGGATGATGACCAGGAGTCTGAAAGGTAGGTGAGAAGATCGCCAGTGGAGCGTCCCTGACGGAACCCATACTGACGATCGGAAAGAAGGTTGTGATAGGAAAGATGCCCTTAAAATTTTTTTATTAAGAATTGACTCGAAAACTTTTGAAATACAGGACGTTAAAGCAATTGGACGATAGTTGGAGGGTTGGGAGTGGTCACCCTTCTTTGGGACTGGCTGAATGAGAGCAAACTTCCAGCAAGAAGGAAAGGTACATGTTGACAGACAAAGGCGAAATAGTTTGCCTTGGGAGGGTGTTAGCACAGAAGCACAGTTTTTGAGAACTTAACAGGAGGGACCCCATCAGGCCCATATGCCTTGTTAGTACTGAGGCCAGTAATGGCAGAAAATACATCAACTGAAGAAATTTTAATGTCAGCCATGAGGAAGTCAGAGGGGGAAGTGATGGAGGAACAGCACCGGAATCGTCTAAGGTGGAATTGGAGGAGAAAGTCTGTGAAGAGATCTGCTTTATCAGTGGAAGAAATATCTACTGAACCATCAGAGTAGAAAAGAGGATGGAAAGATGATGAGGGAAAGTTGTTAGAAAAGATTTTTGGCAAGGTGCCAGAAGGAGTGGGAAGAATTCGAGTTGGAGAGTTGAGAGCATTTAGTATGGATGAAATTATTTTTAGTAGAGCGAAGAACAGACTTAGCACGATTCTGGGCAGAAACGTAAAGATTATGTGATTCAGGGGTGGGTTGGCTCCAGTACCTTTTGTAGGCCTTCTCCTTGTTGCGGACAGCATTAGAACAAGCGTGATTAAACCAAGGCTTTCTTGCGTTAGTCAAAGGATATGAGAAAGGAATGTATGCTTCCATGCCCGAGAGAATAACCTCCGTAATGCGCAAGGCACACTCAGATGGCTCACGGCCATGGAAGCAATAATCATTCCAGGGAAAATCAAAGAAGTACTGCCTGAAGGCCTCCCAGTCCGCAGCTCCAAAATGCCAGAGACGACGTTTCCCTGGAGGGTCCGCAGGCCGTACTGGAGCGATAGGACAGGTTAAGGTAATAAGGTTGTGATCGGAGGAGCCCAACGGAGAGAAAAGATTAACAGAGTAAGCAGAAGGATTAGTTGTGAGGAAGAGGTCAAGTATGTTGGAGCTCCAAGGCGGTCAGGGATACGGGTAGGGTGCTGTACAAGCTGCTCTAGGTCATTAAGGATAGAAAAGATGTAGGCTTGTTCACCAGGTGGATCCGTGAAAGGAGAGGAGAGCCAAAGGTGGTGGTGAACATTGAAATCTCCAAGAATGGAGATTTCAGAGAAAGGAGAAATGGACAGAATGTGTTCCATCGTAGAAGTAAGATAGTCGAAGAATTTTTGATAGTAGAATTAGGGGATAAGTAAACAGCACAGATATATTTAGTCAGAGAATGACAGGAAAGCCGAAGCCAGAGAGTGGAGAATTCAGAAGAATCAAGTTCAGGAACACGAGAGCAAGATAAGTCGTTGCGTATGTATACACAACAGCCACCTTTGGCTTTGAAATGAGTATAGAGAAAGTAGGAGGATACAAAAAAGGGTTTGCTGTCAGTTGCCTCAGACAGCTGAGTCTCCGTTAGAAAAAGAAGGTGAGGTTTAGAGGAGGAGAGGTGGTGCTCTACAGAGCGAAAGTTAGATGAAAGGCCGCGAATGTTGCAGAAATGAAGAAGAAGAGAGTCAGACAGTGGTTCCAGGCCCCTCGAGTCGTCACCGGGAGAGGGGCAGATGGCGGGGGCATTTATGGTCCCCCCCCCCTGGGGACTCCGAGGCTGGGTGAATTGACGCCATTTTGGTAAATTTTGAATAGGAAGTGTAGTGTGTACTGTGCATGTAGTTTGGTGAAGATAGATAGAGAAATTTGTACTGGAGAGCATGCTGGCCTACTCTCTGTGTAACTGAGACACTGAAAAAGTTCAGCAAAGGGGGATGGTCAGGAACTAGTCCTGAGGGCTGATGAAACGGGAGCTCCAGCACTCCCTGTCATCAGCTTTCCATCCTAGATATGCTTTAGTGCGATAAATGCAGGAAAACGTTATTATAGGAGCCGTGAAAGCACACCGGGTGTAACAGCATTCATCACATATTTACAAGTCTTTAACTGCACCTTTTGTTTGAAGCCCATGTAATTTAGTTTTCTAAAAGAACAATGCTTCATCTCAAAAATACTTAAGAAAACCTGCAGTTTTTCATATGAAAATCGTACAATGTTTAAAGCCGAACACGTGCAGAGACGAGACCGCCGGCCGAAATCCGACGATGCCGAGGGCTCCAAAATACCGTGCAAAAGTCAACTCAACACGCCGGTGGTGTACCCTGAACAGGGTATTCCTCTAGACTTCAGGAAAAACTTCAGTTTAGGCACTGTCCATTTTTCTGTGCAACGGTTTTCCATGATCTTTGTACAGCAGGTCCACCGGGGCAGTAGACACAGGTGAGTTTGTTATTGTGATCGTAACGTACGCTCTTCAACCATGTCGAACTAATAATTCTTAAAGAAGAATCGTTACATATCTCAGAACCCTATTTATTTTTGTTTTGATGGGCAAATACTTGAAATGGATGTAAAATAAAGCTCATCGATATTTAAGGAAGGAAAGAATAGTAACTGTCCTAAAACCGAGATAGTGCACTCAGCCCACCAATTTTTTATTCTATTTGACTATATTACAGCCTCTCTTTCCTGTAGCAGTGACTAAAATAATGTTGTTATAATTTGTCCCTTCCTTTTAATGACACAGAGGGCACACAAAATGAACGGGGTTTAGTTGACCGACTTTGATGTCGAAAATTAAATAATCTGGTGAAAAGTGGCAGTTTTTCCTCGGTTAGTGACATCGGGAATTAATAGAATAGTTTTGTTAATTTTAGCCTTCCCTACAACACACAGCCAAGATAAAACCAACAAGTCTGTTGCTGTTTGCTTTCCTGTCTAGGCTACTCCTTTTGTACTCAGTTACCCTCTCCCTTTCTCCCTCCTTCCCTCTGCCTATCTCTTTCTCTTCTACGTCTGCCCGTAATCCCTTCCCTCCTTTCCCTCTCCCTTCCTTCTCCAGTTATCCTTTCCATTTTTCCTCTTCCTTTTGCCTTTCTTCTTCTTTGTCTCTCACTGCCTCACATCATTCCTCTCATACTCTAAATGCCTCCGCCTCTACTCATACAGTTTTCCTGTTTTTCTTCCCGTTCTTGATTCACTTTATTTTCTTTATCTCCATCTCAGTTTGTCCATCATTCTGTCATTCATATTTTTCTTCCACACTTATTTTCTCTCTCGTTTTTTCTGTTTCTTTTCCCAATTTCCTCTCCCTCTCTCTCCATGAATGCCATATATACAGTATATATATATATATATATATATATATATATATATATATATATATATATATATATATATATATATATATATATATATATATATATATGTGTGTGTGTGTGTGTGTGTGTGTGTGCGTTGCGAGAGAGAGAGAGAGAGTAGTAGTAGTAGAAGTAGTAGTGCCTGTGTGTGTGTGTGTGTGTGTGTGTGTGAGAGAGAGAGAGAGAGAGAGAGAGAGAGAGAATTAGTTGTGTGTGTGTGTGTGTGTGTGTGTGTGTGTGTGTGTGTGTGTGTGTGTGTGTGTGAGAGAGAGAGAGAGAGAGAGAGAGAGAGAGAGAGAGAATTAGTTGTGTGTGTGTGTGTGTGTGTTGTTAAGGGGGTACATATTACGGTGCACTCTTAACCCTTAATTACTGTAATCACCAAAAGGATAAGGTAAAGCTCACAAGAAAACTAACTAATTGTACTTTACTATACACTGTAACATACACATACAAAAAGAAACCAGGGTTCGTTTACAAAAAGGGGGATTCACATAGACCTCACAATACAAAAATTAAAATGAGATATTTCTTCTACCTAACCACATTACAATCAGTGGAGGCTACGTACTCACAGAGCTTGAGGAACTAGGAGAACTCATCGATGATATAATCCAGATATAATCCACACACTACTGTTATATGGAGAAGTGAACCAAAAAAGGGAAATGGTGCACAAACAGTGTGTTTTGTAATCAAAGTAACGTGTTTAGTAATATGTGAAAATGTGTTGAAATATGCTATGAAAAAGTGACTCTCTCGCTATTTCCTCAAGTTTTATAGCAGCTTTACTCCACCTCTTCAGGCTAACTAGCCATTAGGTTGTATTAATTATAATTTACACCCAATCTCAAACAATGGATGCACCTCCTACCAATTACAAGTTAACGCATCCTAAACATAGCCAAAAAGGAGCCGGCAACAAGATGGAACTGGACTGTTATTGGAAAACACTCTCATTTTGCCCCTCCCACACCATATGTCACACCCACCTATGGTCAAGGACAATGGTCTCTCTGCCTAGTTTTGAGAAACACATTCACTGATATTGTGCCCAGAAGCAGATAAACTAAAATCATTGAATGATCGTTTGACAGCTGAGCAAACAGAGAGAAAATAGTGAAGTCTTGAATTCTTCAACTAGGGGCAGCAAAATTGATAAGAAATCCTTCAAAAAATGATTTAAGGTTCTTGACGGCTTGTCTTATCTCCCTATTTTACCTTCATATCTGTTTCACCAGTTCATTACTGGGGTAACTACGCCAGTGACACCTCCCTTCCTGAGGGAAGAAATTTACCAGGGGGAAATTTCTGGATACTGTATAAATTAAATCCGGACAGGCAATTTGCTATATTATTAGTAACACCTTTTACATGTTGAACTTGTAGGGAGTATTCTTGAAGAAATAGACCCCAGCGTATCAATCTGAGATTTTTGTCCTTTAACTGGGACAAAATATCAGAGGGCGGTGATCAGTGTAAACTACCACATCACATGACCCTGGACCAACATAAACAGAAGTGTTGAAGGGCAAGTATGAGTGCAAGGAGTTCTTTCTCAGTAGTTGAATAATTTTTCTGGGCCTTATTGAATTTTTTGCTAAAATAGCACACAGGTATCTCAAAGTCTTGATCATTACCCTGAAGCAAACCTGTGCTGGCCCCTAGCCCTCTGGCATCAACAGCTATTTTAAAGGGTTTAGTAAAACTTGGAGCTTGAAGCACTGGGTGACTTGATAGGATGGCTTTGACTTTATAATAGGCATCCTCACATTCTGACTTCCACTCATACTTGACTCCTTTTCTTAACAAATCAGTAAGGAAGGCTACAAGATCAGAGAAGTTCAGGATAAAACGTCTGTAGTACCCTACCATACCCAAATATCGCTGCAACTCTCTCTTCTTTTTGGGTTGGGGGGAATTGACTATGACCTGAACTTTAACATCAGGTGGACTCACTTGACCTAATCCTACCACATAGCCTAGGTACTACAGTACACTCGAGCATTTGCAAATTCACATTTAGTTAAATTAAGTACTAAATTAGCAGAGGACAGTCTCTGCAGCAAAGCATCTAGTTGGCCCAAGTGTTGTTCCCAGGTGTTGCTAAGAATAACTACATCATCAGTGTAAGTAATACAACCTTCTACATCCTTGGTGAGATCATTCATCAGCCTTTGGAAGATGGCAGGAACATTTTTCATACTACAGGGCATGATCTTACATTTATAAGTATTGCCACTAACCACAAAATAGGAAATTTCTTGGGCCCTTTTGTGAGTGTGACTTGCCAATATCATCAAATCTAATTTTGTAAAAAACTTTGCACTGCCTCTCACGTCCACACAATCATCTGCTCTAGGAAGTGGGTAGGTGTCAGTCTTGGTAAGGGAGCTGACTTTACGATAATCAATACAAAAGCGATATGACTCACCAGGTTTTGAAACTACTAAGACCGGGGAGCACCACTCACTTTGACATGGCTCAGTTAACTCCTCTGCAACGTGTAGGTCAGTAGCTCTTGGATGATGGACTGCTTCTAAGGACTAGCCCAGTAGGGTGACTGCTTTACAGGGCTGGTGTCTCCAACGTCCACGTAGTGCTGTGGCACTTCTCTCCATCCTGCGGTGTCCCGGAACACATCAGGGAACTTCCTGAGAATGGCAACAAGTTCTGAACACCGCTCTGCAGTCAAATGGTAGGGTTTATCAGTTACTGTACTCCATGCATCCTGGTTTTCTCTCCAACTAGTCGTCTGGTCCAAAGGGCAGCCCTCACCCTCCACTAACTTGATAGCCGACACCACGCATGCATCTTTTGGGAAGTCCACGTCTCGCCTGTGGCACTCCTTTTGTAATGGTGCCAGTCATCTGTAGAGGTCGTTTATAAGTTCTGAGTAAGACTTTTCCCTTCACGCACTTGTAACCTAAAATAGGCACAAAAATATTTGTACTTGCTTCAATATTAAGGTTCCATGAATGTTATGGGAATGAGAATGGATTCAAACTGCCCGCCATCCTTAACTCAAATACCCGCGAACCAGACGTCACTCCTCTTCCGGTGTGACGTAACTTTCTGCTTTCCCCCTCGATTCCGTAACATCCTAGTAAAACTGAATTAATAAAAACAGACCAGTGCATGAAAACAATCGCATTCAATAACACTTCCTCTCATATTAAATTCATACTGCTAAATTAGTTTTTTTTTTTTTTTTTTTTTACGTGTCCGACTTTGGGCAAAGGCTCAGGGCCTATTTCTTGGGGGCAGTCACCTATCTCAAGGCCCAGTAGTCCTCCTACACCTCCACATATCGCCACTTCGGCGCTAACACCCACCGTCCACATTGGAAACATGCCAGGGCTGTTTCATACAGGACTGGTGTACTGGAATTAGTGGGGGTACTTTTACGACATGTTGGCGGGTCATCTGGTAGATCAGGGAAGTCTGCTTTTTTAGGAAATTCAAATCCTTAAACTGTTCCCTGTCCCAGCCGGGATTCGATCCTGGGTCCATTAGGACTGCAGGCCGCCTCTCGACCGATTCAGCCACCGCCTCCCCCTAAAGCTAATGAAAAAGTTGGTATACTGAATGCTTTCTCGTCTCATCCCTGTAGCGGGTTCCCCTCACCTTTGTCCGTAACATGACATGGAATAGAGCTGGGCAGGATCCCTCTCACACTCATACTTCCCATGGATCTGTAGTATTGCTGCAGCAGGGGGGGAGGGGGGCCACGATGCGATGGCCCCCCTTTGACTCTGAGGTCGAAATTCCAAAAAGCGCCTAACATCATGGGCAACCATCACTGTTTCCACCCATTCGTGAAAATAACATGAAAATATCAGTGATATTATTTCATACAGTTCCATGTTTCTACAGTGAATTAGGCTTGTATTTGGACATTATCAATTACATTTATATTAATTACATTATCCGATATCCTGTTCTTCATAAAATTTACTATCCACATGGGGTTAGAAGCACCGATAATTGCGGTACTGGCGCAAATCCACACATACAATAACGTTTATCGTACATTATGACAGAGAAAAGGAAGAGACTAAATGTGAGATCAAGATTCTAAAATCACAAAAATGATGGGGCTTAGCAATATAAAGTAGTCGAGATTATCGTGGGTGAAATTCCCTATTCTGAATTCACAGAGAGACGAAATAGCCCGCTACGAGTTCTTCTCTCCCCAGAGTTAGAGAGTGGATGAGTCGTACGTCTGGCATGTAAAGCCCCTGTTACACATACACGACTCAAGGGCCGACCGCGGCGAGACTCAAGGTCGTGTCCTAGTTGGCTCCCACGCCTCCCGACTGGCCCCAAATCTGCTCTGCTCATGACTGCCTAATGACCGCGTCAGGACTGCTGCACGACCTGTCATGACGTCCTCAAGAACGTGACATGATCACGAGGCGACCGCGAGGTGACGGAGCTACAAGTCTTCAAATTTGAAATTTAACGAATTTTTGTCAGCCACGACCGTGATACGACCGCCCACGAACACAAGACGACTGCGTGACGCATTTGGGGAATGCACCCCAACCCCCCACAACACCCACGTCCCCCCCACGACTGACCCATGGGGCGGGGAATCACATCTAGACCACCAATGACATCCAGCGAGGGGCGGGGCATCACACCTGAACCACCAATGACACCCAGTGTGGGGCGGGGCATCACACCTGAACCACCAATGACACCCAGTGCATCACCATGGACCTCTCCTGTGTCTAGTCAGTTGATGAGGTACACGCATTCATAATGGATATTTTGTCAGCGATAGCATCACGACATGCAGCAACCGTATCACGACGCATCCAATTGAGCTAAGACTGCTTTACAACCGACATACGACACTCCCAACTACGATGCAACTGTGACCCGACTTTTGGCAAGTCGTGAGGCGGCCACGATTATTTAACCCACGCGTTAAAAATTCGTGAGGCTCGAGGAGTCGTCCAAGAGGCTCACGACCGCCCTCTAGAGTCCGGGCTTTGTCAGAGAATCAAGGGACGACCGATGACAAAATCCGTTACGACCTTGAGTTGCTCCGCGGTCGGGCCTTGAGTCGCGTATGAGTGACAGGGGCTTATCTGGCAACCGACGACGTATGTGCGGCGTATGCGGAATGAACCAAGGAGTCAGGATTTCATGCTACACTGGGTCCCGTCTTAAGTTCAATTTCCACTTCCACCAACATTGTTGGACGCATTGACGGTTAGTGGATATATTTAGCCCTTTTCTGGACTTTTATAATCATATCTGCTGAGAAATGAATAAAACACACTATTGTTTAGGTCATTTTTGGCCTTACAGATTAAAAAATATCTCCTTTACCCTCTCAGCCACGTAGACGCACTTGGTATTTTACTCTGGGTCTCTGGCTAACTCCATACAATTTCACTAGTCACCTGGAGACCCCTCAAGGCGGAGAGTGTTGAAAACTATCTCGTTAATAGGCTCGCATAAATGTGTGTTGCCATTGTGATTTGAGATGACATGTAATTTTGATGATGCAGCCAAATGCACTTTTTCGGCAATGAATCTTCAAACAGTGATGTGACGGTATTTTATAGCAGTGATATTCAATCTTTTTCAGAGCTGTACACCCTTAACATGTAAATGAAGCAATCCGTACACCCTGATATAATATAATCGTTAGTGACAAACAGTACACCACAAGTAAGGAAACTACAAAGTAACCTAGAATAATTAACCAATTAGTTTATAAGCTAAAAAGCTGTTTATCTAAAGAGTGAAAATAATTAGCTCAAGTTAATTAGCAGTTCAAGTCTGAGCTAAGCATATGGGTTGATAAAAGCTGGAACTGAGGGATGATATTCTTCAACAATACTCCACGCAACAAATGATCGACATCCAGTAGTGCATTCCTTTGCTTTGACTTTATAACTATGAAAGAAGAGAACTATTGCTTGCAAAGATAAGTTGTTGGCATCGCAACGAGCATTTCCATAGCTTTTTCACTAGTAGTCTTGCATTCAGAGAGGAATCCAGAACTCTCATTCTAAATCACACCAGTCTTGAGATCGATCGGTTCCTCACACTCTTTAGCAAATGGATCGACAGTTCACAGCTTCTTCTGCTGGATGTTTCCCTTTTCATCCGGAAAATAGGTTATCCATTATCATATTGTCCTGGAGGATGACTGCACTCACACATATCACATGACAGCGCGCTGAATAATCAGCTATCACTTCTTTTTTTTTCTACTTGTCCGACTCTGGGCAAAGGCTTCAGGGCCTATCCCTAAGTCCCAGTAGTCCTCCTTGGGGCCCAGTAGTTCCCCCACATCTCCACATGTCAGCACTTCAGCACTAGCATCCACCATCCATATTGAATACATGCTAAGGCTGTCTCATACAGGACTGGTGCACTGGTATTAGTGGGGGTACTTTTTATGACATGTCGGCAGGTCATCTGGTAGATCAGTTATGTCTGCTTTTTGTGAAATTCAAATCCTTAAACTGTTCCCTGCTCCAGCCGGGATTTGAACCTGGGTCAGTTAGGACTGCAGGCCGCCTCTCTACTGATTCTGCCACTGCTTCCCCCCAATATGGTCCAATTCCGCAGCTAACGCTGCTTGCCACAGTCCATGCTTGTACTACACTTGTGCAAATGTATTTCTACTACAATCAGGGGCGTCATTTGGGGGAGGGGCAGAGAGGGGCGCTCTCCCCCATCCCCAAGGTTTCTGAAGAGGCCTCCAAGTCAACTACAATTAATGAGAGAATATAAGGTTAACACCGTGAAAATAAAAATTTGTATTTAGCCTCAATACCCCCCTGGGGGTAGGGGAGGTTTCAAGAATACTCCCCCAGTATCCCTGCTTGTCGAGGCGACTAAAAAGGTTGGTGGTGGGTTAGTGCCCCACCCCGTAAAAAGAACTAACTAAGAAAACAAATAAAGCGCCTCGGACCCAGACAGACCATATGTTGACAACTAAGGAACGGACAAAGGACATTCTTAGGGTGGGAACGTGGAATGTGAGAGGAGTGAATGATGAAGTGAAAGAGAGAGAGATTGTTCAGGTGCTTGAGGATGCAAAAGTGGATATATATGGATTGACTGAAACTAAATGGCAAGGTGAAAGGGTGAGAGAATGGGAATATGGTTTAGGTATATGTGCGGGAGTCAATGAAAATGAGAGGGCAAGAGAGGGAGTATGTCTGATGATAAGCAAGAAGTGGAAGGAGAATATAAGAGAGTATGGAACAGTGGGTGCAAGGATTGTATGGGTGAGGATGAAAGTAGGTATACAAGAGTGGGCGATTGTATGTGTGTATGCCCCGACAGAGGATCGAGTGGCAAGAGTGAAAGATGAGTTTTGGGTGAGTGTAGAAGCGTGTATGGACAAGTTTGAGAGGAGCGAGAGAGTGCTGTTGATTGGAGACATGAATGGCAAAGTTGGGAATGTACAAGTGGATGGAGTGGTTGGTCAGTGGGGTGTGCCAGCTGACGTAGATGGGAATGGAAGTGCTTTGCTGGACATCTGTGCTTGTAAGGAGTTGGTAATAGCCAACACCTACTTTCGGCATAAGATGATCCACCGGTATACATGGAAAGTAATGAGGAGGATGGATGGTGAACTTGTTGAACGAAAGGCAATGATAGACTACGTGTGTGTGGATGAGCGAATGAGAAGACAAGAGTTGGATGTAAGAGTGTGGAGTGGATGGGGGAATGGTCTCGGACCATCACTTAGTGATGGCCAAGATAGAGCTGCAAAGAAAGTGGTTGAGGAGACGAAGGGGAAGACAGGAGGAAGCAACTCCTGTGAGAAGAGTGGAGAAGCTGCAAGACAGTGAGAAAATGACAGAGTATAAGAGCATAGTGGAAGAAAGATTGGGAAGGTAAGAGCTAGAGCAGATGGAAGGGGTGGAAGGCGTATGTAAGATATTCACGGAAGAGATAGGCGCAGCATGTGAGACAGTTTGTGGAGTGAGGAGGAGATGCAAGGGTGTGCAAGGGACAGCATGGTGGAATGATGAGGTGAAACGAGCTGTGGAACAAAAGAAGAAGGCATATAGTGAATGGTTAGCGAGTAGAGGTAGGGGAGAAGATGAGAGAGAGAAGAGAGAGGTATATGTGGGCAGGAGAAGGGAGGTTAAGAGACTGGTGAACGAGAGTAAAAAGAAAGTGGATGAAGAGTTTGGGAGGAATCTGAGTGAAATGGAGGGAGAGTAAGAAATTGTTTTGGAAGGAGGTAAAGAAAGTAAGGCAGTGTGAAAGGGGAAATAGTAAGGGAGTGAAAGATAGGAATAATAGATTGTTGGTGGAGAAGAGAGAGAAACTGAGGAGATGGAAGGAGCACTTTGAGGATTTGTTGAATAAAGAGAGTGAGAGCAGTGCGAGTATAAGTGGTTGGGGAATGGCTGGGAGAAGAAGAGATGAGAGGAGGGAGGAAGAGATCAGTAGGGCGGAAGTAGTGGAAGCGATGAAGAAGATTAAGTTGGGAAAGGCCCCAGGAATTGATGGAGTGTGTGGTGAAATGCTTAGGTATGGGGGTGAGATTGTTGTGGAGTGGATATGGAAGTTGTGTAGATTGGCTTGGGAAGAGGGAAGGGTTCCAGAGGACTGGAAATCAGGTATAATTGTTCCTTTATACAAAGGAAAAGGGGAGAGAGAAGTATGTGGTAACCATAGGGGTATTTGCCTACTGCAGTGTGACTGGTAAAATATATGGTAGAATACTCATTGATAGGGTTAGGCATATGACAGAGGAGCTAGTTGGAGAAGAACAAGGGGGATTTAGGAAGGGAAAAGGGTGTGTAGATCAGATATTTGTTCTAAGATGTTTAGTGAAGAAGTATCTAGAGAAGGGAAGGAAAGTGTATGCTGCCTTCATGGACTTGGAGAAAGCTTATGACAGAAGAGATAGGCAAGGTATGTGGAAGGTATTAAGAATATATGGAGTGGAGGGGAAATTGTTGAGTGCTGTGAAGAGTATGTATGAGGGAGTTAGGGCTACGGTGCGAGTGGATGGTGAGCTGAGTGAGTTCTTTGATCTCAGTGTGGGACTGAAACAGGGTTGTGTGATGTCTCCATGGCTGTTTAATATATACATGGATGGGGTTGTAAAGGAGGTGCAGGGTAGGGCAGTGGATGTGGGGGTGGCTCTAATGAATGAGGGTGAGATTTGGAAGCTTCTGGTGTTGCTGTTTGCTGATGATACAGTACTGTTGAGTGAAGATGAATGGGAGTTGCAAGGTTTGGTGAATGAATTTGGGACAGTGTGTAGGAGGAGGAATCTGAAAGTTAATGTAAACAAAAGTAAAGTTATGGTGTTTGAGAGGAATGAAGTCACAGAGTGTGCAGTGAGGTTGGATGGTGAGGATATGGAGAATGTGAGTGCATTCAAGTACTTGGGTAGTGTGATGAGTAAGGATGGAACTTTGGGGGATGAAGTGCGTGAAAGGGTACAGCAGGGAAGGAAGGTTGTTGGTACACTGAAAGCAGTGATGAGAAATAGGGAGGTGAGTATGGAAGTTAAGAAGTCACTGCATGATAGTACTGTGATCCCTACCCTGATGTGTGGAAGCGAGGCATGGACCTTGCAAGAGGGGAACAAGTCAAGAGTGAGAGCAGTGGAAATGAGTTACTTGAAAGGAGCATGTGGAGTGACGTGGAGGGACAGGTTGACGAATGAAGAAGTGAAGGAACGCTGTGGGGTGGATGTGGATGTGGTTGAGAAGATTAGGAGAAATACACTGAGGTGGTTTGGACATGTGAAGAGAATGGAGAATGAAAGACTGACTAAGAGGGTGTATGTAGGTGAGGTGGAGGGAGGGAGAGGGAGAGGTAGACCGAGGATGAGGTGGTGGGATGGAGTTGAGAGGTATATGAGGGAGGGGGGGTGAGTTGGGAGGAGTGTAGTCAAATGGTGGGTGACAGAGCGACTTGGAGGAGTTTTGTCTGTGGCCACCCTTTGCGGGATTAGGGCGTCGGGCTATAGATAGATAGATAGTGTGTGTGTGTGTGTGTGTGTGTGTAATAATCACAATAATTTACTAGGTATATTAATTTTCATAACTGGTTCAAGCATAAACGTTATCACATTTACTATCCAGTAGAACAGGGGTACCCGGCTTTGCTCAGGTAAAACCGTATGATTGAGTGTACCGTCATTGCCTGGGATCCTGGTTGGCCATTCGCCGGTGGGAGAAGAGCTTTCGGGTCCCATTTTACCTACTGAACCTATGTTCGTCCTTTGGTCCAATTCCCGAGGGATTATTCCCCATGAACCTATTCCTACCATGGACCTATTTTTCCACTACCCAACCATCCACCCACTTACCCTGTCCAATACACCTTCCCACCCATACTGCTCACTCACTCACCCACCCTCCCACCCTGCCCCACCACACCCACCCTCCCACCCTGCCCCACCACACCCACCCTCCCACCCTGCCCCACCACACCCACCCTACCATCCTCCCACCCACCCTGCCCCACCACACCCATCATCCTCCCACCCACCCCGCCCCACCACACCCACCCATCCACCCAACCCTCCCTTCACACCCCACCAATCCACTTACTTATCCGACCAGTTCTAGTTAGTAATAATGATATGGTTGTAAGTATTTTTTTAAATGCAGTAAGTGACTACCATGTTTCCACTAAAGCTGAATTGATTATTTCTAAATATTTATAATACTAACCATGAGCTGAGCCACTTACGCATCAGTAATGTACGCATTTCAATTCATTATAAGAAGATACGCTTGTTAAACTCTTTTAGAAAGTTCTGTATGCATCCTCCTCGATTTCCTCAGAGGAGAGACAGACGGACAGACAAGTCATATATAATCATCATCCGGAACTCCTTTCCTACCCTAGGGCAGGGTGAGGAGTAGCAACGTCCAGACAGCCCAGGTTGGCCAATCCCATGAGCCACGCTTCCATTCACTCATCATTCAAGCCCCGGAATCCCGGTTCTTTCTGATACACCAAAAAAATTTCACCACATTCTGTAGCCTCACGTATGGATTCAGTCCGATCGCTGTCACGTTAAAAAGGGGTTTCAAATCCCTGATCATGCACTTCTTCTCATAACATTCATCCAGTCAGCTCGATCTCTTGTCAGACCCCCTAGCCTCACCGACTTCCATGCCTCTCTTCCTCGCACACTCATCCACCATATCCCTCCACCTCCTTGACCTACCTCGCCTCCTCCCTCCTTCAGATTCGCTCAGACATACCTTTTTCGCCACTCTATTGTTATCCATTCTCTCCACATGACCAATGACCATACCATGTACTGTGCAAGTAAGGGCCACCCATCTTCAGAATTTGCAACGTTCTTCCAAATTATCGTTATTATTCTGAGGATGAACTTTTTATGATACTACACACTGAAGAACTCATAGGCCTACTTGGGCGTAAAGGGATCTTGTGATCCTGTAGATACATTCTGGTGTATACCCACCGTCATTTCGGAGATCAAAAGACAGATTTTAACTGTGAATACGTTTGGACTACTTTTCAAGTATACGCTGCGGTTTTTAAGGGCAGTCTGTCGCCGCTTGGCAAATGTCTGTTGGCAACATTGTGAGTGGATACTATAAAGAATATATAGCGATATCAATGAGACTGGTAACCGTATACAGACAAGCGAAAATTTTTCCAAAATATCTGAAAAAAATTATTAGAAATATTTCTTTTTACTTGTCATGCAATATTATTTTGAATAATCTCTCTCTCTCTCTCTCTCTCTCTCTGAATGTAGAGGAAACATCGACAGATGGGGTAAAGAAGGAAAAAAGTAGGAATGGATAACAATAAGTAAGGAAATACTGGAAGCAGAAACAAAAATGGGCTACTAAAGAGTAGAAAATATGAAAGGATGAAAAGAATGGAAGATAAGAGGATGATGAAGCGAATGGTAAAGAAGGATGAAAAAGTAAAAAAAAGAGATAGAAAGAAGGGAGGGGTGAGTGGGGGAGAAAGAAGCAAAAAAGTTGAGATGCTGAAGGAACTGAAAGAAGGATGACAGAACGGATGGAGAGAAAATGAAGTAATGGAAGCATGTTAACAAGAAAGACGGTGGAATGATATGGGACGAGAAGGAAGTAGGAGAGAAGAAAGAGAGAAAAATGCAAAAAAAAAAAAAAAAAAAGTAGGCTAAAGGAAAGAGTAATTAAGGAAGGAGGCAGAAGGAAGCAGACGATAAGGGAGGTAGATACGTGGAACGGGAGAGAGAGAAGGACAATTGAGAGTTATGATACCTCAGAAACGGGGGGAGAGAGAGAGAGAGAGAGTACAGCGGGATCGGTAATGCATTGCTCTTGCGATGGCGTTTTATTTTTGTTTTCTTTGAAAGTCCCTAGAGTGAAAGCCTAACACAGAAAATGTTTATTTAAAATGGGTGACGCAACATCATTTAAAAGTTTTCTCTAAAGGCTTGTATTCTGTATGGCATAGGAGTCTTTGTGGAACCCCTGCCTTCTCAATATATTCTGAATATTGCACTTTTACATCAGCTTTTATACTGTACTTATAAAGTAAGGAGTAGACTGAAGAATACATTGCAAAGATAAATATATTCCAAAATACCCAGAGTTACTTAAATTATGACTTATAATTATAGATTTTATCATTTAAAAATAATTATAATTTACGCTAAAGTTCTAAGCATCAAATAATGCGAAAATAATCAATTACAGCTCTTAGTAGTAAAATTTTATATGATGCATAATACAGGCTGGTTTCATATAACGTTCACCTTCCATTCTCCTGGGCGACTTCGCATGGGATGTGGGGACCGAATAATCAAAGCTGTCAAAGTCAACCCTGCATTATTTATTCTTTTCCAACTCTCACTGCCACACCGACACCCATGGCAGCGGACTAGGCCGTCTCAACAACACGTGAGATACCAGCAGGCGAGTTTCCAGTGAGTCACTGTTTATAGGCCACCTGTATAACAGGAACACATGTATCTTATAACATAATGGTTAAGCGTTAGCCTTGTAATAAAGGTAAGAATATTAAAAGCTACAACTCTTTTATATTTTCCTGGCCGAGATTTGTGTCCCTTTGCACTTTGATTCACATAGTTCAGTGACAGAATAAGATAATAGTACTGCTGTACTTCCTTTCCATAGTACTTCATTGTGACTAGAATCATACTGTTGCACCATAGGTTTCGTTGCCTAGTCAGAATGTTAATCAAAGGCCATTCAACACTTCAGGGTTTTGCTCTATCCAGGCAAAGCTGAGGTACACACTAGCAAAAACACTGCGACTCACGCTACCTAAGTTCTCACTCACTCACTCTATCACTGTCTCTATGTCCCTGACTCTCCGTTACTCACTGACTGCCAGAAGGTGTGGGGGTTCATGTAAATATCCCCAACTCTCCCAATCTAACAGTACAAAATATTCTGGACCCTAGGAGAGTGCTCACATTCTCCCGCTCAGTAATGCACTTACATAAACAATACACAGTAACAATAAAAAGAATTAATTCCTAATGTAAGAAGAAAAGATAATCAAGCAGACATATCGAAATTTCTAGAATGTTCCTCACAACTCCAGATACAAACCACTAACCTAATTCTACGTATAACACTGCCCCTCTCGTGTCGTCCCCGACCCAACCACCTAATTCTACCTATACAAGTATATACATGATGTTCCGGGCTAGTGGGTTATTGCTGTCGCCTCTGTTGTCCAAGTCCCACAGAGTGCAGAGCGCCATCTGTTTCCAAACCATTCTCTGAGTCACCCCTTCTAACTGCTGTATCCTGAGCATCAGGCAAGGAAAGGCTGATCACCTTCGTGTCCACAATGTGAAGACCTGGATTGCCAGTGCTGTCAATGACCCTGCCACTCTCCTGGGCCCTCACTTCATCTCTGTGTCCTGCAGGTCCTAGACTTCACTCAAGTGTACTCCCCAGGTCAAGGTCTCCTGTGGAAAATACATCAGCATACTTCACCAAAAGCATTCGCAGCTGCTCCATCTATGGCTTCTTCAGACACTGGGCACTCCCAGCAAACAGGTGCCACAAATGATCAAGTAGTTCATCCTGGGTTGTTGTTGTGTTGTGTTGAAATATCTGCCCTGCACTTGTTGGGGCACGGGCAAACATAAGAGCCCGTCAGGGAACATTCAGAATAAGCTCTCAAATGAGAGCGAAGCAGGGACTGCAAATGCTAGGTGTAGAGCACTTGGTTTGAAGGTCAACCTTGAGAAGACCAACTGCCTCCCTTTCGGTCTCTGCCCTCCGGAATTCCCTCTGAGGCTTGGTGGCCATGAATTTGAAATTGTCACACTCCACCAGTACCTAGGGGTCTTTTTCGACAGCAGGCTCTCCTTCGCAGCGCATGTCAGGTATTTGCGGGAGTGAGCTGCCACACGCATTTCTGCGCTGTGTTACCTATCTAAACGCAGCCTAGGGGTTTCCCTTGCAGTTTTGCGCACTTTTTACACGCATGCAATCCGCTCTCTGGTTGACTACAGTGCGATCTGCCTTACAACTCTTGTCCCCCAGGTAGCTCGTTCTCTGGAGGTGCTACAAAATGAAGCGTTGCAGGTTATGTTGGGTGCTCCCCGCTGGACACGCCTAGTCAACTTGCGTGTGGAATGCGGATTTCCATCCCTTGCCCATCAGGTGGCATTGCGAGCTACAGCCATAACTTTACAACTTGTGCACCGCCGGCCCCTTTTACCAGTCTCTGTCCTCTTATGGCAGCTAGCAGGTTGGCCCCCTGACCCACTGCCCCACCGTGATTGGGCTTAGGCCACCGCTGTGACTATACACAATTTAGGTGCTGCCCCAGAGGTTTGTCGAAAACCTGACCAGCTGTGCCGTGGATTTTCTACTCCATTTCCCTGGACGTCTCCTCCTTTTACCATTTTGTTTCCCACAGCGACATCACCTCGCCACTCCTTTCCATCCGTCCTCCGGCAGGAGGGACTCAGTAGGAGTGCTGCATTGCACTCTCCTGCTTTGACGGCATACTACACTGACGGGTCAGTTGACACAGATGGTTCTGCAGAAGCGGCGTTCGTCTGCGGGAACATTACGAAATCTTGGCGTATCTCCTCGGGAATCTCTGCTTTTCAGGCAGAGCTGGTAGCGTTGCTCTGTGCTCTATGGCATGCCCATCAGCACGGGCTTCTGAGTGTGACAGTACATAATGACTCCCTTTCTTCGCTTCAGTGATTGCATTCATTTTCCATCACGGAGCATACGGCCTTACTGACTGACATCTACACTGTGTCCTCTCTAATCCAGCAGCAAGGAGGCTCGGTGACTTTTCACTGGGTTCCCGGGCACGTTGGCATTGTGGGCAATGAGCTTGCCGATGCAGCTCCATTAGCGGCTACCCTGCTCCCAGAGGTGACTTTCCAGCTCTGTCCTAATGTCTCACTTGTTCTCTCAGGTGTGACCCAAACCACTGGCAGGCACACCAGGGATGATCATCAACAACGTGTCGCTGAGGGCTCTTGCTCAGTTGCAAGGTATGCTGTGGCTTCAGCCTACTCCCCACTTTCGATTCCCTCGGGCATGCCTAATTATCTACCTGTGAGGATCCAGCAATTGTGCTTGGGGTTCTTGTGCTACGGACAGATTGCTGGCGTGGAGTCTGATCCATGTCCCCATTGCCTGACACGGTCGGCTGAGCCACTCTGCCCCTACATTCTTGATTGCCCGGTCATCGCCCTGCTCTGCGCTCAGCCAGACGGGAGATTTGCTCGATCCGGTGATGACATTGCAGATGCAGCCAAGGTTGTTGGTGACACATCCCTCCCAGTCCTCATACAAACTGTCAGGGATTACCCTCTGCCTTGTTAACTGGCACTCACCCAGTGATCTATTCGACTTTTTTTTGGGGGGGGCTTCTGTGCTTAAATTACAATGCTTGTTTCTGAAGGGCTCTTGTTTCCCCGTGCCCCACTTGTGGGGCACATATTTGACAAACAAGGGGACTGCAAACTGGCAAACGAGGGAAAGGTGGTAGAGGCAGGGGTAGGTGCGATGGTTGGTGGTGAGATCGGCTGCCTGATGATCAACAAGTCAGGGCGGGGCTTGGCGATAGATAGTGAGGCCAGCTGCACGATAGTCTAAAAGAGGGCAGGATGAGAGCCGGGTAGACAGCGCGGCGCCGATGGAGAAGGCGCCGACGAGCTCAGGTGGAAACCCTCCCAACGCTGCCCTCAACCCCTACGCCCCTGATGGAAAGGGCGGAAAAGACTCACCCAGTTCTCCAGCAGCAGCAGGTGGAAGCACAGAGGGGAGGTCCAGTCCCGGTCGGCACAAGGGCACAACCCCGGTCTAGGTAGAGGCGGAGGGAGGGTCGTCGGCCGGGTATAAAGGGCGGAGGAGCCTCGACCTCCTGGTGGGCTGACAAGGGCTCATCCTGGGACTTAACCATACTCCTCTTGCATACACTGCTTGGTGGCTGCTGATCGACTTCTTGGCAAATCTCACAAATATGCCCTGATGTATCTTCTTAGTACAAAGTGAAAAGTTGGCTATGATGATGGATACTTTTTCTGCCAAAAGGTCAACAATGGTCATGCTAAACATCATACCATCGCCCCCCTCCTCTATCTGCCGTGGTTCCCGTATTCCACTAATCCTAGGGCAGTGTGCAGGGTGATGTTGATTTTGCAGGACAGCAGCGTCTCTGACTTAGGGGATATAACTGTAGTCTGCCTGGTCGTCACTAGTAGACTTCCATGCGCCACGGCCCTCAGTGAAATGCTCCTTCCTCCTAACCAAATTTGCACCAAATGGAGAGTGAGCAGGCTGTGACAGGACACCAGATAGTCTATGCACAGGCTGAAGGGGTCTTTGATGTTGGTAGCATATATGGCCAAGATCTCTTCCTTTCCTCCCAGCCTTATTCTGATACCACTGGTCCCCTAAGCTCAGCACAATGCCCTGTGACTCCACACAGCCACTGCGAAATCTCTAGAAGCTGCTAATTAGTCACCACGTCTAACCACCCCAAAGCCTTCTATAATCCAGTGTCCAAGACCAATCGTCCATGCTACTCCTTCAATCTCAGTATCCCACTCCACACACCTGTCACTGGCACCTAAGGGATGTGCTGCGTGCTGATCCTCAATCAAACACTATTCAAGGACATTGGCCTTATTATTAATTTCATGTATTTCACTTCTCACTTTATCCTCTACTGTATAGGAAACCTCTTCCTTCATTTCTCTTATCTGGTCACTTATGCTCTCTGCCCACCACTTGTAGTTGCTTCAGTTTCCTGGTCACATTTTACAGCTCCTCTCTTAGCTGAAGAAGCTCCTGCCTCTGACCATTTATCTGTTCTTAGCTTGCATAATGTTATGTTTGGGCTTCTTTATATATATATATATATATATATATATATATATATATATATATATATATATATATATATATATATATCTTTGTTCTTCTTGACACTGTATTTCTTTTGCTCTTCTTCCTGTGCTCTCTACACTGCGAGTATATCTACCAGAGATACGTCCGCCATTTTGGCAGTCTGTCCACGCATCTCAACCTCTCAAAACATATCCCTACTCCGGACACCAAGTTGTTGAACCGTAGGGTTTGTGGATGCGTCAAGCACAACACAATGCCAAGCCAGAATGTTAATCAAAGGCTGCCCAACACTTCATAGTTTAATTCCTTCCAGGCAAACCTGAGATACACACTAGCAAGAACACTATGACTTCTCTCTTGTACGCTACCTACGTCTTCACTCACTCAACCACTGTCTCACTCATTGTCTATCACTGACTCTCTATTACCCAGTGACTGCCGGAAGACGAGGTGGCCGCCTTAAATATACACAACTCCACCACTCAAACAGCCAGAATATAATAGAGTCTAAGAGAGAACTCACGTTTTCCCATGCAATAATGCACTTAAACAGTGTACAATAACGGGGTAAGAGAGAAAGAAAATTATGTAGACATGTCGAAATTTCTATAATGTTCCTCACATCTCCAGATATAAACCATTAACCAAATCCGACGGCTTAACAGTAGTCTAGTGTTAATGTATTATTACAACTCAGCATGGAAGATAGAAATGTGCAATTACAGGCAAAGATAATGTGACAACAATAGATGTATAAATTATAACAACTGACTAATATTCTTAATAATGGTGATAGTGTAATACCTGTGGATAAAGGTATGACCCTTCATATTTCCTTCAGTTTTCCATGTTAATGGCCTTCATCTCTTAGTCAACCTTCTCACTCCCTTCCTGGGGAGGGGGAGGGGGAAGAATACTTCCCCAGTATCCCTGCTTGTCATAAGGGGCGTCTAATGGGTCTTTTTGTCTCGCATGTTTTTCTCTTTACTGTCCTTTTCTTCTCCTCTGTCCTACCTCCTTGATATTTCCTTGTGTCTTCCAGCCTTTATTTTCCCTCTGCTCTTATCAAATTTGACATTTGGTTTCATGACTTGAATAGTTTAAGGATTTCCCGTTGACGCTGAGTGTTGACCTTTTCTCCCGTACACGACTTTCATGCCAATACCACCTTAACGCCAGCTTTAGTGTCGCAGAGCCACATTATGGCTTGGTGCTAGTTCATTATTCCATCTCCCTCCCCCTCCTCTCTCTCTCTCTCTCTCTCTCTCTCTCTCTCTCTCTCTCTCTCTCTCTCTCTTCGCTGAAATAGCTTGTTTCTTTAAGTAAGTTAATGTTTGGTGTCTCCAGACGCAGGGGAGGATCTCCAGGAGTGTTACTGGGGTGTTGCTCATATTGATTTCCAATGTAATTAGTGTTTTGCCATACCCTTTCTCTCAGCCAACTACAAAACATTCGTCAACCAAGGATGGTTTCCATGACATCTGTATGGGAGAAATAAACATGATAACCAATAATGCTCCAGCCTGTATTTTAAAGTCCTGTATACTAATTTTCAGTGTAATAAAGCAGGGGTGTTGCCTGGGCAGCATGGGAAACACCGCTCAATCCGCCCGTGAGACAATTTTATTCAGGTAGTAAAGGTCTCTTGCATTCAAGCAATGAAATTAAGCTGTGTACTGGCGCTCTATTCCCTTCATATCGCAAATAATTGAAGCTGCATAAAGTTGTTTGTAGTCAGTAAAATAAAAGTCTTCATCCTGGTGAGGCAACTTAGCAGTTTCCCTTGAAGCCCTTCGTTCGTATGACATTCTTTTTAATCCTGCTTTCCTCAAACGATTTTGTATAACTTAGAAAAGATCTCTCCTAGTATTGGTGTTTACTGAGGATGTCTAACTCAAAAAAGTACTGTGGAAAAATGAATAAAAGAACGTAATCAAAGTAGATTAACGGCCTGAAAAATATCCCGATCGCCCTGCAATTTAAAGGTATTAATAAAATTCTGTTATGGGCTGCATCATGATTGTCGGTTTCTAAATAAAGTTTGGTTACCTTTCAAAAGATTTTCAATAAGGATCACCCAGGAACTTAAATTGTCCTCATTTCGGTGTCATGACGATGAACGCTGGATCTTGCATCCGTCAGACGATATGCAGTGGACGAAAATCATCTCGAACTCATTTACCCCTTCAATCCGTTCAGTTCCAAATCATTTTTCTTCTTCTTCTTCTCCATCTTCTCCCTAGTTCGAAGTGAAAGTTTTCAGTCGTCCAGCGACTTTTTTTTTTTTTTTTTTTCAATTGTGACGGTTGATTAACAGACATTGTTTAATCGTCCTCAGTTTAGAAACATTCCTAAGTTCAATTCAGTCATGTAAAGAGAGAAAGAAAAAACTACAAAAATACTTCTCGGGATTCAAGGATCCATAAACAATTTTCATTGCCCACTTCAGTACTGTATTCGATATTATCGTATCCTCCCGACCGCGAGACTTTGTTCAGCTTGAGAATGACCTTGCGTGGTGAAGCGCTTTTTAATATGTTCTTTATCCATATCAGTGTGGTGACGGCATTTGTATTTTATATTCTTTTTACCTTCAGAGAGAGAGAGAGAGAGAGAGAGAGAGAGAGAAATTGGGTTAATATTAATTCTTATTAAATCCTTCTCTCATTAAATATTTCATTTGCTAATGAATTATTAAAGAAACAGTATTTCCAGATTAAAGCACTGAATCCGCATAATCATAAGATTTATTCAAACATTTTCTTACAAAAATGCTTATAACTGATTAAATACATTACGGCAATAATATTCATGAATATTGGACACCTAATTACAGGACGTTGGCACTAGAGATGTTGGGGGAGAGGGAAGAAAGAGATTATCAGACAGGTTTATTTTTCTGACGAACAATAACACGTGAAAAATAGTCGTCATTATCATAACACTGACTAGGAAATGTACTCAAGCAGTCGCCAAACTATTTTCTTCAGTGTAGGAAGGATTTCTCGTTGTGATGCAGTTATAAACAATGTACACTCACTAATATAATAATCGGCACCCTTTGCTTCGATACCCTTTGCAACTATCACTGGCACAGAAGCTGTGAATACTGTACTACACGGTAAGGGTTGGTACACCTGATTCTCTCATCCTCAATCTCTCTGCCCCTCCCACCCCCACTTCTCTCTCTCTCTCTCTCTCTCTCCATATATAGTATAACTCCCGTAGCTTCATGTCGCGTATAACTTATAATTCGTAGCACTGGATGTTATGCTCTAAGGAAGGCCTCAAAGCCGCAAAGCATTATCCACTAGATAATACAGAAATCAAAGTGCTGTTTGTCTGCCTGGCACTCATCATATCCGAGGTTACCATCTTAGGATTTTCTTACACGTTGTGATATAATGACAACACCATTACCATTTTAAGAATGGGATGATGGCAAATTTTACAGGCCTAACTGTCCAGTACATACAACACCCCATGAAAAATGAGTGTAAAGTATATACAGTATATATTGTAGTATTGCTATAATATTAACCACATCAATGACACGTGAATGTAGTAGTGGGTGGATTATGAAACTGAGTATGGTATATCACCAGTTGGCGAGGATAACAACATCGCGGAGGGAGTGATAGATAAGCATATTAGTTTATTTTAGAATTGGCTTTTACTGCAGACTGTGCTCGATTTGCATACAATGTGAGCAGTGTGTAGCCTACGAAAATGCCTCAGCCTGGACAATTTGAGCATTGAATGATCAGGAGTTTTAATGTTGATCCTGAATCTGATCTACAGTACACATCAACATCATTGTTTATAATTTTTATGAAAACTATGTTAATACTGAAACACTCTAAGTAACGCAAAAGACAGTGATGATTAATAAGCAAGACAAATTGGTTAGTATGAGGTGATACGAAGCCTCCAGTGCCACTGTGAGTACAGACCTGAGGCTCAGCGGATCAAGAGTGTCAACCTGGCACGTTAATTCAGTTTATTTTCAGATCTCTCGTCCTGTGTGTCAAATGTTATCACGCTAAAAGAGTGCCGATAACTTTGATGGTGGGTGCACAATATCTATTTTAGTGTGGTGACGACTTTTCCAATCCTGATACCTCCAGAATCAGGAATATGTAATTATTTGTGGGGGGAGAGAGAGAGAGAGAGAGAGAGAGAGAGAGAGAGAGAGAGAGAGAGAGAGGCGACCGAGAGAAGAATGACAGAGAGACAAGTTATATGAGTAAAGGAGGAAACGATATAGGATTATATCAGATACCGAATATGAAAAGAGGAGATAGGTTATGTAGGATGGGAAAGTGAGGAGACACTAGAGGAAGAGGAGAGGAGAGGAAAGACGATATTGTGGAAGGAGGGAGAACAAGGGGTAGGAGAGCACAGGAAAGAGAGAGAGAGCTGGGAGAACGAGGAAGTGCTCAAGAAGAACAGGAGGGTACAAACTACAAAGGAGTACAAAGGAAAGCAAACAGCAAAAGACCTTAGGATCCTTTCGAGGTTGTTTGTTACAGAGTAGACTATGACTACTTGATCTAATTCTACGTACTGAAGGATAAGGATAGTAAAGCAAGAAGGCTCCCCCGCCTCCAATCCCTCCAGTTAAAACTGCCACGAAAAAGTGAGAAAAACCACCATGCAACATGGAAAAACTGATATGGAAATTTCATAGGAAAGACTGAAAAGGAAAAGTTACACTCTATAATACTTTATAAGCTACCAGTATGAATAACCTAAAAGAGTACGTAATAATGTAAAATGAATAATCTAATAAAATAACTCAGGCATGACACTATGTACGAGTTAACAAGCCATCTGCGGACACAGCGTGGAAATTGCACAGTGCACAGTGTGGATCTTCAGGGGTGGTGCGGCAGCCTTGCCTGGCGCTATTACGGTAGGCAGCAGTCAATCAGGCCCCAGCTCCATTCACTCTACTGTGACAAGGAACTTTCCCATATGGGACAAGTACACAAGTCAACTCTTAAAGCAGTGACCCCTGGTGCATTAAAAAAAAATCCTGATGTTGGTCACTTGACTAACTGGGACCCACGGTGATCCTCAGCCCATCACAGGTCGAAAGTATGAGTAGTGACCGTTGACTCAGGGCTATCTGTGCATATCCTAATCTGTGCACATACTATGTTTGCATTTAATAAGTTGATCCAGGCTCTAAGAAAAAAAAAATTATACACAGGTGTTTTATTCAGGAGTAAACATATTAAGCTGGGGGTTAGACAACCTTATCCAAGCAACCTTTAAAGGTTAGTACTGTATTGCAATTTATTACATTGGAGGGCAATTTGTTCCATATATTTAAAACTCTGTTAAAGAAGAAATGCATAGCTTCATGTGACTGGAATCGTTTACCAATTACTTTATGCCCATTGCCTCTAGTATGACATGAGTGATCAACTGTGAAGTATTTATCGACAGCCATGTTATCATGTCCTTTGAATATTTTGAATACTTGAATCAAATCTCCCCGTAACCTCCGTTTAGTTAGTAAAGAGATTCAGGGCTTCTAAACGTTCCTCGTACGGTTTACTTCTCAGTCTAGGTACAGTATCATATGTCATCCTTCGCTGTACTCTTTCAAGCTTTTCAATATCCTTTTTATAATACTGTGACCAAAACTGAATATAATACTCCAAGTGCGGGCGTGCTAAGGGATTATACAAAGTGAGGACGATATCATCGGATTTATATTCAAATGCTCTACCTATGAATCTTATCAGTTTATTGGCTATTTTCACAGCTTCTGTACATTGTTTGCTTGGTTTTCAAATCGTTAGTTATTATAACTCCTAAGTCTTCTTTATGGTTTACCCAATCAAGTTGGACATCGTTCATGATATAACTATCAATCATTTCCTGTGGGACCCCACGAGATGCTTAGGGCATCGATGAACTCTCTCCACCAATATTTGTCTCTTTTCACTGTCCCCAACTAAGTTTCCCTCGGCCTACCTCCGCCTCTTCTCCCTCTAGCAGTCCACTCTGTCACATCCTGTATTAAACTGCCTTCTTTTCTATGTATGTGGTCCAGCCATTTCCAGCGAGACAGTCTCACATATTCACCAACTGGTTCCACTCTCGTAATATCCCTTACTCTTTCATTTGTAACTCTGTCTTGCCACTTTACCCCAAGAATCCTTCTCAGCATTTTATTCTCAAATCCTAGTACTTCGTGATCTGTTGCAATCGTACTGTACCATGACTCATACCCATAAATGAAAATTGGTCTAACCATGGACTTGTAAATTTTTACTTTAGTATGTGCCGAAAGCATATTATTATTCCAAACAGATTTCAACATTCCAACAGCTCGCCAGACCTGTCTAATCCTCTCCACAATTTAATTGTTTAATGATCCATTAGATGATACAATCGTTCCCAGATATTTAAAATTTTCTACATTCTTCACCCACATTATTCCTAATTATACAGTGAATTTGGTTCTCCACGTTCATATTAATAATTTCAGTCTTTCCACAATTTATTACCAATCCCACTTTTTCTCCTTCCTCCACCAGATAATCAAGCACCCTCTGCATCTCGTAAATACTTCCGCAAATCAGTGCAATATCATCAGCATAGTCCAAATCCATCAGCCTTTTATTTTCTTTCCAGTAAATTCCTGCACTTGTTCTCCATACAACCTTTCTCCTAACATAATCCATAACCAAAACAAACAGCAATGGCGAAAGAACTCCTTGAATCACTCCTGACCTAATTTCAAATGGATCACTCAAAGAACCACCCATCATTACCTTACAAAAAGTACCTTCATGCAGGCTTCTAATAATATTTACTAACTTTTCTGGCATACCATAGACTCTCATAATTTTCAACATAGCTCCACGTGAAACACTATCAAACGCCTTTTCAAAACCCACAATACACATACTAAGTGGCATTTTCATTGCATTAGCTTGTTGCATTAGATGCTTTACAATAAAAATCTGATCAATACAACCTCGACCCTTTCTAAATCCCGCTTGTTCTTCTCTTAAAATTTCGTCAGTTACTGGCTCTGTTCTATTCAACAAGATTTTGGAATACGACTTTTGCAATTACAGGTGTCAAAGTTATCCCCCTCTAATTTCCACACACACACTTAAGTCTCCCTTTTTTGGTATTTTTATAATAACTCAATTTTTCCAATCTTCTGGAATTCAGCCATTATCCCAAGCCACATTAAAAAGTTCCAAAAGCGCATTCATCAGCTCATCAGTTTCCACCTTAAGCATTTCATGAAATATTCCATCCTCTCCTGGGGCCTTAAAATTCTTTAGTTCCTTTATAGATTTTGCTACCTCTTCCAAGGTTATATCCCCAGTTTCTATCTGCAACTCGCTCTCGGCTGGCAAAATGTCCTCTTCAGCTGGAATTGGTCTATTTAGAACAGATTCAAAATGCTCTTTCCACCTTCCTTTTATATCCAAATCTTTAGTCATCAAGTTACCATTTCTATCTCGTACAGGCATTTCCTTCCTTCTCTTTTCAGTCCCAGTTAACTCCTATATGGCCTGATACGCTGCTCTTGTACTTTAACCGTCATTTTTACTTAAAGTTCTGTCTCTGTTGCCTTTTCATCATATGGCCTCCTCTTATCACGTCTAACGAGTCTTTTTACTTCAGAATGTAAACTCCAGTACTTTCCTCTAAGTACTTCAACTACCTGGTTATCAACATGTTCTTCACTTCTTAACATCGCCTCTTTCCTTTTCTGAAGTGCATTCCATGTTTCATCTGTCATCCACTTTTTCCTTCTTGCTTTTCCCTTTTTCTTAATGGTAACCTTAGCACTCCCATGCAAAACCGCTTTCACCTCTCTCCACATTTGATTAATATCATTGTCTTCAGATTCCATCAAAGTCTGCAGGACTAGAAACCTAATCCTACATTCCCACCGAAACTTTTCCTTCGTGTTCTCATCATTTCTCAGCTCATCATAATCTTATTTATTACCTCCTGTACAATTACCATAAACGTTTCTCTTAAGTTTTATTTTAATCTTTGACAAAACAAGTTGATGATCACCACCTATATCTGCCCCCTTCCTTATGCAAACATCTTGCAAATAACTCCTATGCCTTCTGCTAATTGCACTGTGGTCAATCTGGTTACAATATTTACCGTATGGTGAAATCCAAGTAGTTTTATGTATTTTTCTATGCTCAAAGATAGTTCCACCAATCATAAGGTCATCTGCCAAACAAAAGCTTCCCAATCGCACCCTATTTTCGTTTCTTATACCAATACCCTCCTTACACATACTATCTTCAAAGCCATCCCTACTACTGCCAACAGTCGCATTAAAATCACCAATGCACACTAACACATCACGTCTTGCCACTCTGTTCACTACATCCTGCAGCTTTTCGTAAAAATCATCCAATTCATCAGCAGCCTCATTTGTCGGAGCGTACCCTGCCACCATACTGATAATACCATGGTCAGATTTTAAATGAGCATAAAGCAAGGGCTCATTAATTGGCTCAAACTCACACAGTGCCTTGCAAGCATCTCAACTCAACAGTAAGCCTACTTCTTGGTAATGATTTCCATCACTCCTACCAGAAACCAACAAAGTAGTATCATCTTCCAAATTCATTTTATCAACTCCAAGCAACCTCGTTTCTTTAAAAGCACAAGTATCTATATTGTATTCCTTGAACACTGAAATAAGTTCTTCCATTTTACCAGCCTGATTGAGAGTTTCAACAATCCAATTTCCTATTCTTAAGGTTCTTTTTGGATGTATAAACTTATTCCGACACCGTGGGATTCCTAGCACCCCCTGCCCACGTAAGGGCTGCATGTAACTGAGGGGCATTGCTTCATAACCAGAGTTCATCAAGATTTCTTTTGGCAGAAAAATATTTTACCCTGGAGCCAATGCCAGTGGCTCGCAGGAACCAGACTGGAGAGAGAGGAAACCGACTAAAATAAAATAAAATGCAGAGGGTTAGGACAAAGTACAAGGAAAAGACAGACAGCAAAAAGAATGTAGATAAAAGTGTCCCTTTTAGTCGCCTCTTACAACAAGCAGGGAATTCTGGGGAAGTATTCTATACCCCCTTCCCCAGGGGGATAGAATATAACTAGCTCTTACATGTTTACTGCCAATGTTTAGCACTTGACATTTATTAATACTGGAGTCCATTTGCCAAACTTGGGCCCAGTTAAACAGTTGATCAAGATCTCTTTGAATTGCCTGCCTCTGCAGTGCTGTATCTGCTCTGTTACTTCTTTTAGTATCATCAGCAAATTTTGATATTTTACAACATAGTCCTTCATCAATATCATTTATATATATTAAGAAAAGAATAGGACCTTACACTGAACCCTGCAGCACTCCACTTGTAACATTTATCCAGTCTGACTCATTTCCATTTATTACAATTCTTTGCTTTCGTCCGGTGAGCCAATCTTCTACCCACTCGAGAACACTGCCATTGAAACCATATGCCTTTAGCTTCTAAAGGAGTCTTTTGTGTGGAACTTTGTCAAAAGCCTTTTGAAAATCGAGGTAAACAACATCAACAGATTTATTGTCGTCATACATGCTTAAAAAATCATTGAAAAAGTCCAGCAGATTCATGAGGCAAGAGCGATTATTACGAAAACCATGTTGCGAATCTTTGATGAGAATGTTTGATTCTAAGTACATCACAAACTTGTCTCTGATAATAGTTTCAAGCAATCAGCAAATCACCAATGCTAAACTAATTGGGCGGTAGTTTTCTAGCTGTGCTCTGTTGCCCATTTTGAATATTGGGGTTATGCTAGCAAGCTTCCATTCATGCGGAACCTGACTGCTCTTAAGTGATAAGTTAAAAAGTTCAGATAAAGGCTTTGATATTTCATTCTGTAGTTCCTTCAATACACGTGGAGATATTTTGTCCGGTCCCGGTGTTTTATTCTCTTTTAATTTGCTAATTGCAAGTAGTGCATCGCGATCACTAACTGTAATGTCAGTGATTATGTTGTCCTCCTCTATAGGAATGGGGGAAACAGCAGAAATTGTATGTGTATTTTCTGTTGTAAAAACTAATGCGAACAAAGTATTAAGAATTTTCGCCATCATAATTTCATCATCAGTGTGCTCTCCGTTATCTGTGATTAGGGGACCGATTGTCGGAGTTATTACCTTTTTGTTTCTCATGTAACTGAAAAATTCTTTAGGATTTGATTTACTGATACTTGCAATATGTACCTCAAGGTTTTTCTTACTGCATTTAATTAATTTTTTGATTTTCTGTCGAAGGGCATCGTATTTATTTTTATCACTTTGACTCTTTGTGGTATTATAATTTTTAAATGCAAGATTTTTTGCTTCCAGACAATGTTTAATGTCGGAGTTCCACCACTTGGGTTTAGAATTTCTGGCAGGCCTTCTATTGCACATTGGAATACATAACCTTACAGTGCTGTTGAGAGCTTATTTTAAAAAAATCCACACGTCATTGATATCTAAAGTTTTGACAATGGGATGCCACTCACCTGCACCTATAATTGCCTTTAATTTCTTAAAATTTGTCTTCTTATAGTCAGGCACTTTCTTGCAACTGGCCCTGACATTCTCTTCACTGATTTTAATGTTAAATGTAGCTATGCCATGATCACTTGTACTAAATTCTTCTCTTACAATAACATTACTCACTACGTTTTCTGATGTGGCTAAGACAAGATCTAGGATGTTAGCTCCACGAGTCATATAATTTACAAACTGATACAAAGAACTTTCCTGCAAGTTTGTATATAGATCTAACCCTGTGTGTGAGGATAGGGCTTCTCCCCATTTTGGAACTAGTAAATTAAAATCATCAAATATTACAGTGATTTGCATACAATATATTTCGGCAGTTTGATTGTAGATTTCATTGTCGATGTTCAGTGGCTGACTGGATGGACGATAAATTAACCCAAGGGTGATGTTATGACGTAATTCATTTCTAAGCTGAATATAAAGTGTCAATGTTTTCAGTACATGGCATGGTAATTAAGACCAGATGAAATTCTGATTTAATATACAACACATCGCCTCCTGCTCAATTCTTCCTTTCACTACTGAAAATGTGATAGCCTGGTAAATTAAACTCTGCTAGAAAATACCTTTGCTCAGTATTTAGCCATGATTCTCTTATACCAATTAAGTCATGATCTTCAGTAAAGACAAGGGCCTCTAAATCAGAAAATTTATTACGTAGACCATGCGCATTTACGAGAAGAGCTTTAATGTGTTTTCCTTTCCGATATGGGGAACTTCCATTACTTATTGATTCATCGGCTCGTATGACATCTACGTTTGCCTCCCGTGATGCTTGTTTTTTCTCCAGAAAAAACTTACTGCGTCACTAAGCAAACGACCGAGACGGGCAGAACCAACAGCACTCAAATGTAGTCCATCATTCGAAAACAGTGTTCGCTGCCCGTAAAACTGGTTCCACGTGTCGATGAACTCAACTCCTTCCTGCAGGTAAACTGACTTGACCCTATTATTTCTACTAAATGCTTTACTGAAGAAGACATTCCCTGTACCAATCCTTGAGAGTATTCCTGAAATTAAGATGTTAGTTTTCTCCTTGTAGTGTCGAATCATTTTCCTGTACTTCTCTATCAGCTCCTCTGATCGGGTTCGCATGACATCATTAGTACCTGTATGAATGATAACTAGGCTGTCATTTTCCGCATTCTCAAAAACGTCATCCACAGCCTTCATTACGTCGTCTGCTCCTGCACCTGGGATACAAAAACGCTTTCATTTAGGGGGTGCCCTGCCGCAAAATTCAACCAACTTACCACGAATGATGGAGTCCCCCACAACCCGTGCCTTATGGGGCTCATCCTCTACTTCTGCGAGAATCTGAAATTTGTTGTATGTGGTTACTGGAATGATGCTCCTTTTCCTTGCAAGCCTTGCACCATTCCGCACTGGCTGGAACTCATTCTGTACGGTGGAGGGAGAAGTAACTACAGTGGGAGGAGGATGGCCAACCTGGACTGCAATTGGCCGAGCAGTGACATTGTCCTCTGCAGTGTGTCCGACATTACTTGCAGTGAATTCCTCCAGCACATAAACTTTTCGGACCAGGCTGTTAATTTTGTTTGTAGCCTCGGACAGCTTGTCTTTTAGGCTCTGACATAGTTTGCACATCCTGCAAACAAAGGTGCGGTCCATATAAAAGAATCCAGTGAAACTACAAGAGCAAGTTACACAAATAATGTTCCGTGGCATTCTGAAATCCAAGGTTACTGCAAGGATTTATCAGAGAAAAGAATCCGATAATACTGATTAGTACCTGGAAGAGATATTGGAAGAAGAATAAGTTACATATACAAAACCTGCTAGAACAGTGACAATTTATGCAATGGTTACAGGTTTTACTGGTAGGGGTCTTGTTGCTGTTTAGAACTATAGGAATGGTTACCTTACTGGTTAGTAATATACCTGTTACAGAGAATGGAAAGCTAACCGTTACTTGGAATGAAGAACTAAAATTATGCAACCTGATATACAACAACAATGAAGTCACAACAGTCTTATACTACACAAACAAATTTATTATCACCTGAAAAGTTGTAACATATGAAAATACAATTATGTCTTACCTGTAAGGGTAACTGTAAACATGGGATATAAACTGTTTTCACTGGTGGAAACAATAAAAGAAAAAAAAAAACTAAAGGAATAGTACTCACTCACAACACTGTGCACAGCGGAATGCTAAACACTTAATACACCAAGTATGCTGTACCAGACTGCAGTTGTGTACATCTACCAACACGTTGTTTACATCTACCATCACCAGGAGAGAACAGGGGAAGAGCCGGGTAAGGAGGTGGAATAAAGGAAATATTATTTGTTAATATGAACTGTACTTGTTTCTTTGATGATACGTGTTAACTCTGTCTGTCTGTCTGTCTGTCTGTCTGTCTCTCTCTCTCTCTCTCTCTCTCTCTCTCTCTGTTTATGAAAACTTGAAGTACTGGTTGATCGAAATGATGAGAAGCAGGAAGAGAAGGAGTCCGAAAGGAATTGGAGGGGAAAGACGAAGGAAAAGAGAGGGTGTAAGGTAGGGAGGGAAAGGGAGTAAGGATGTAAGGAGAGAAGGAGAGAGGAAGAAGTAAGGGAGGGAACAAGGAAGAATTGAGAACCAGGTAAGAGCGGGAAGGAGGGAAGAACGGCAAGTAAAAAGTAAAAGACTAAAAAAAAGGAAGATAAGTGAATTTGTAGACTAAAGAGGGAGAGAAAGAAAAACACTAAGGTGTAAGACGTTTGTAAGAGAAATAGGAAGAAGGCGGTGAGGTGATGGAGGATGGAGTAAGTATTGAAAGAAGGACAACGAGGACTAATGTAAGCAATGAAGATCAGACGAGGATTGAAAAGTGGTAGTTATATGATGAGAGAGACAGACAGACAGACAGACAGATAGGTGCAGGTAATATACAGTAGAAGAGAAGATGGTGCAGTGGTAGGAAGGCAGAAGTACGAGGAAGCAGACATGGAGACAAGGAAGAGAGAGAGAGAGAGAGAGAGAGAGAGAATGTGGGGTTCAAAAGGATAGGCATAAAGCAAACCATAAAATCACTAGATGCGGAAGTCTCACGGGCATATTACGGAGCTTCATTAATTTCTACGGTACTTGAACACCTAGTTTCCGAAGAGATTTAGTTGCTGTTGCTGTTGAACTACCCTAGTATATCTGATCGAGCAGACCCATCAGCCGCGAGAATGCAGCTGCCATTGCAGGGCCATCCCGTGCTGTAAATCATTCTTCTCATGCGGGTGACTGCACGTCGCAACGGGAGGCGCGAGAATTAGTGTGGAGGTTTGGTTCCTGGGTGGACGTCACATTTGTATTTCTCTACCGAGATAAAAGGGGCCCTTTAGTTGGCCCCACGTCACTCCGTTACATAATTACAGTATATGGTTACCAAGCAGCGCTGTAAATGGTTTCCTCAATTAGAGAAAACCATGTGGCTTATCACTCAGTGCAGAGACACCTGAAGAGGAAAGAAGGGTAGTAAATAGTTACAGCAAGGATGGGCGAAACATGAAGGAAATGGGACAGACCAAAAAAGAATGATCTACACGTAAGAAGGCAGCACTACATGAAGTGAGTGGATGGTGGGCGCCCCCACCTACCAGCAATGACTTAAGAGACTGATCGACAGTCCAGGTTGTATACATCCACATACATCGAAAATGATCTGCCCTATTTCCAAATATCGTGTACTTACTGACATCAAACACCTGGTGATCTAAGATTCCTAAGATACCTACCATAACTAACACCCCTACCACAACAATTACACCAACCAAAACTACCACAGCTTCTACGTCAACCAATATTACGACACCAACCACAATTACCACACCTACCACAACTACAACACGAACCACAACTACCACACCAACCACAACTACCACACCAACCACAACTACCACACCAACCACAACTACCACACCAGCCAAAACTACCACACCAACCCCAACAACCATACCATCCACACCATCCACAACTACCACACCATACACAACTGCCACACCATCCACAACTACCACACCATACACAACTGCCACACCATCCACAACTACCACACCATCCACAACTAACACACAACCACAACTAACACACAACCACAACTAACATGTCAACCACAATTACCACACCATCCGCAACTACCACACCATCCACAACCAACACAACCACAACTAACATGCCAATCACAACTATCACACCAACCACAATTACCCCACACCCACAGCTACGAATCTACCAACCTTCCACAACTACTAGAACAATTATGACTACCGACATTACCACACCCACCATAAGGACAACTACACCCGCTACGACGTCCCTCACAACTACCACAACATTCACATTTACCACAACAATCCCAGTACCTCAAAGGCCGTACTTACCTCAACTACCACATCTGCCACAGTTACTGCACTTACTAGGAATAGCACATTTGCTATAACTACCACACCTACCACACTACCACACCAACCACAAATACCGCAGCTACCACACCTACTGCAACTTCCACAGTACCACAACTACCACATCAACAATTCCCACACCACAACTACCTCACAACAATCTATCAGTTATCACATCTGACAGCCAATAAAACGACCACATTTTCCACAATTACCATACCTACTCCAATTACCACAGCTGAATTAGCCATCACAACTCAAATTTTTCATAACTGCCTCAACTGCCACACCAAATCCAGCTACCACATTGTCCACAAGTATCACAACTACCACATTAACCTCAACTACCACAGCAACCACCACTACCATATCTACCACACCTACCTAAACAAGCACACTTACCACAACTATATAGGAGAGAGAGAGAAAGAGAGAGAGAGATTCTTGCTACACTACCACTCATATTTGTTTGTCACATGAGAGAGAGAGAGAGAGAGAGAGAGAGAGAGAGAGAGAGAGATCCTATAACTACCACGAATAACGTCCCGTACACAGAAATCACAACTACAAAAACTGCAAGATAATATTAACCTTTTGCTCCTTCAATCGTTGTTTTCTTTGAGTTGGTCATCGATGACGTAATGACTTTTTAAGATTTTAGTTGATATAAATTTCTCATCTAATTCCGCCATTCCTGTCCTATTACCCCCCAAACCCAATAATTGTTACTTTTCCAGTCAACCCTATATTTTTCCTCAATAATCAGTTACTTATATTGATTATGCTCTGTTTTATATGACTAAGAACTTCAACTGAATGTAATATTCGATCCAGCCTAAGGACGGTAATCGGATTCGTCCACTCTCCGTACCTGACCATTTTATTTTATACATGTATATTTATAAAGAATCCACCTTGTCAAACGCAACCGCATCAATACAGGATGGGAAAAATAAATTGAGCTGTGGTAAAAAAGGTAAAAATAACAATGGCGTTACTGAAATATCTTACTAAATGAAGAAACATCAAGATAATGGGTTGGAATTTCTGGTCATTGGTTCAGAATCCCCGATATGTAAAGATTTATTGATTGGAATATGTTATGTTGTTTATCTAAATTTCTGAGAGAGAGAGAGAGAGAGAGAGAGAGAGAGAGAGAGAGAGAGAGAGAGAGAGAGAGGAGGGGGTTTACATGATATGGAGATCACTTTACTTTTCCTTTAATAGTTGTGCATCATGACTATAGGGTGATGAAAAATGCGGAGTAAAGAACTGTGTTGTTCAACTGTCAGAAGTAAATACGGTGTGGTAGTCAGAGTCAGAATGGATATTAACAGCCGTAAAAATGGTATATATTCCACAAAACTTTTTTCACTGAAATATATTTCCTCTCATCTTTTTTCCTTCCACTGTTTATAATATTTCCCAACTTCTTTATATCTGATCTTGGTATTGACTGGTATATAGTGTACGGTACGTGATAATGCGATAAGAAACTGAGTGGAAGGGTAAGAAGGTAAGTGAATATGTGAATTAACCAGATATGAATGCTGAGGGACAAAAGACTTCACAAATGATCGAAATGACTGGGTAAAGTATGACAAGGGTTGCATCTCCCTCTTAACTTGTCAGTCAAAGGAATGGTCACTATCTTACAACCTTTATGCAGTGTGTGTGTGTGTGTGTGTGTGTGTGTGTGTGTGTGTGTGTGTGTGTGTGTGTGTGTGTGAAGTTTACTGTTGATGAGGTAGAGCTCAAAATACCAAGGATTTATTTCTTGGTGCAAGGATGTACAACTGCTGACTTCAAAGGTTACAGGAAACCAGAGGTGTGATGATGATGATGATGACGATGATGATGATAAGAGGAGAGGAAGGAGGATGGTTGTGGCGGTCGTTGGAAATTTTCTTGAGTAGATAGTATAATGAATAATATGGCATATAAATAAAACGGGAAACTACAGATATATAGGCAGACCAAAAAAGTTTCCAAGCCATCCAAAAACATTATTAGAAACGTTTGTTTGTCATCCAGTTTCATTAGCGTAGTTAGGCTTGGGCACTGGGGGCTATAGCCCCAAATGTTTTATGAATTGCGCCAGATCTCAAATAGCTTTTTTTTTTTTTTTTTTTAATAAAAATAAGAATAGCCCTGACCGGGCCAACACAAAACTTTAATTCTTGTTGTTAATACTAGAACTGACAGATCTCATTCGGAAAACATTCGGTTTGATTCCGTCCTATTCACGTTCGTTCCTATCACGTGACGTATTCACGGTCACTCGCCAGTCGACTATCAGTCACGCAGCGGTGCCAGCCCACGCACGGATGAGAGAGAGAGAGAGAGAGCTGAGCGCACAGGTTACAGGGCTTGTTGACATCTGATGGTAGCTAGCAAAACCTGAGGCAATGGATATAAGATTTTTTTTTTTTCAAAAAGAAAAGGCGACCCAGGCAATAAGGTGCAGCCTGCAATGCTAGAGGAGGCGGAGGAAGAGTTACTTCCTGCTGTTGCTGTAGCAGCAGATGAGTCAGGACGGGAGACTGCCGCTGCCTCTACATTGTCCACAAGCTCAGGTTGGTGAAGCAGAGGCTCTTTAGCCAGCTAGCTAGTAGCCAGTCTAGCTCAGTGATTCTCAAATGTTTTTGTCACACAAGGCACGCAAAGTATTTAAGGCGCACTTTTGATTATAGCTATGTAAATCAATCATCAAATATATAAGAATAATCCCAAGGCACACCAGTTTCAGAACCACTGGTTTAGCCAGCCTGCACTCACTGTGATATTGTAATATTATTATTATTTACAAAGCAAACTTCAAAAGTCTATTCAGTGTCATTTTTAATTATTTAGGAAAAAAAAAAAAGGCCCATTATTTGAGAGTATTTTGTATGATTTCCTCATACACATTACTGTGCCAAAAGTGCCATCCAAAGATGACTAGTTACAGTAGTTAGTTAATGTGTGTGTGTGTGTGTGTGTGTGTGTGTGTGTGTGTGTGTGTGTGTGTGTGTGTGTGTGTGTGTGTTCTTACCTAATTGTTCTTACCTAATTGTATCTTTCCAGGAATGAGTCAAGCTCGTACTGTCCCGTGTCTTAAACCATATTTATCGTACATATCCTTAAATTTGTGAATTGTTTTGGCACACACTATTTCATTCGGTAGTGCATTCCATTGATCAATTGCTCTGTTTGGGAAACTGAATTTCCTTACGTCTTTATCACCTCTCTTCTTATGCAGTTTTTTGCAGTGTCCTCCTGCTGATGCTTCTCCATATGTTAAGTAATCATTTATGTCTATTTTCTCCTTCCCTGATATGCACTTATATAGCATTATCATGTCACCTCTTTTCCTTCTCCCCTGTAGTGTTGGTAGATTCAGTTTATTTAGTCTTTCTTCGTAGCTTAGGTCCCTTAAGCTTGGTATCCATCTTGTAGTGGCCCTTTGAACTTTTTCAATCTTGTCTATGTGTTTTTTGAGATGAGGACTTCAGACTACTGATGCATATTCCAGGGTTGGTCTAATGAATGATGTTATTATCCTTCTTAGCATGTCTTCATTTACGTATGTGAATGCTATTCTCATATTTGCAAGCAGTGTATACGTGTTCCGTACCTTCTCGCTGATGTGGTCAGCTGGAGATAGTCTGTTATTAATAATCACACCTAGGTCTTTCTCTCTTTCTGATGTGTATAGGGTTTTATTTCCTAACTAATAATCCCAATCAGGTCTTTTTCCACTTTTACCAAACTTGATTACATGACACTTGTCCACACTGAATTCCATTTGCCATGTACTACTCCATTCATGACGTTTATTTAACTCTTCTTGTAGCTCTTTACAAGAGTCTGTGTTAGTAATTCTCCTTTGTATTTTTGCATCATCTGCAAACATATTCAGATAGCTCTCAATTCCAGTGTTACTGTTTATATCATTTATATACACTATAAACATGATTGGTGCCAGCACTGAACCCTGTGGTACTCCACTAGTCACTTCTTTCCATGATGAGTAGTTTTCTCTTAGTACTGTTCTCATTTCTCTTTTTATGAGAAAGTCTTGAATCCAACAAAACAGTTTGCCTCGAATTCCTCCTTGATGGTACAGTTTCCATAAGAGTCTTTGGTGTGATACTGTGTCAAAAGCTTTCTTGAAATCTAAATAGATACTGTCCACCTATCCTTCCCTTTCCTGTATTGTGTTTGTTACTCTGTCATAGTACCTCAACAGATTAGTAGCACACGATTTTCCTTTTCTGAAACCAAACTGTCTTTCTGTTATCATACTGTGTTCTAGATGATTTACCCAAGCTTTTCTTATAAGCTTTTCTAATACCTTGCTTACAACACTGGTCAGTGATACTGGTCGGTAGTTGAGTGGATTTTGTCTATTTCCTTTCTTGAATAAGGGGACAATATTTGCTTTTTTCCAAATATCAGGTAGTTTACCTTGACTCAAGGATTTCTTGAAAATTAAAAATAATGGTTTACTTAACTCCTTTGCACATTCTCGTAGTACCCAACATGAAATTTCATCAGGACCACTTGCTTTTCCTCTGTTTAATCTACTTAACTCCTCCTGTATTACTTTTTCTGCTATTTGTATATCTGGTAGTATGTGTGGACATGCATGTTCCACATAGTCCCTCTCAAAATTTTTGTCTTCTGTAAAAACTAATTGGAAATTCTTATTTAGTGCTTCACAAATATCTTTCTCTTGTGTATAAGTGATTCCCTCGTCCGTAATGGATTGTATTATATCTTTTACTTTGGTTTTGCTTCTGATATAGCTGTAAAACAGCTTTGGTTGATCACTACTTTTATTTATTATATCCTCCTCAAACTGTTTTTGGGCTTCTCTCCTTATTCTTGTATAGTCGTTTCTTGCCTGTTTGTAATTATTATACGCCCTTTCACTATTGTGTCTTCTGTATCTATTCCACAACAAATCTCTTCTTTCTTTTGATTTTTTACATTCTGTATTGAACCATTTCTGTATTTTCTTATCTGCTTCTTTGTGCTGTGGGAGGTACTTCTGGACTCCTATTTCATAACATTCACAGAATTTTTTATATACAGCATTTAAATCTTGTCCTCTAAGCTCATTTTCCCAATCAACTTCTAAGAAATACTTCTTTAGGTCTTGATAATTTCCCTTTTTATACTTTAGGCTCTTTTTGTAACTGTCATTGTTGTTAACTATGTCATATTTTTTTTTTTTTTTTTTTTTATGCGAGGAAGAAGGAACCAAAGGCCATGAGCCCGCAGTAACAGTTCCCTCCAAGAGAAAAACAAAATACAATAGAGAGCCAAATTCAAGATCCGATCATTTTGAGATGCCTGGACACACTGCGTTTGAAAGACTGGAGATCATAGGCAGCAGGAAATACAGACAGAGGGAGACAGTTCCAGAGCTGACCTGTTGCATGAATGAAAGACTGGGAGTAACGGTTAACTCTTGCATTAGAGAGTTGGACAGAAAAGGGATGAGAGTTTGCTGCCAGACGGGTGCTACGCCCCCGTCGTAGAGGTGGAGGAATGCAAGCAGACAGTTCAGAGGAGCAGTGACCATTAAAGTAGCGATAGAAAAGAGATAAAGATGCAACAGTGCGGCGAAGAGACAGAGGTTGAAGGGAGTCAGTAAGAGGAGGAGAGTTAATGAGACGAAAAGCCTTTGACTCCACCCTATTGAGAAGAGCTGTATGTGGGGAGCCTCCCCACACATGAGAGTTGTACTCCACACAGTAAGGATAAAACCCTGTATAGAGTCAACAATTGTGCAGGGGTAAAGAAAGAGCGGAGTCGGCTTAGCACACCCAATCTCTTGGAAGCAGATTTTACAAGAGATGTAATATGATCTTTCCAAGATAAGTCCCGAGTAAATGAAACCCCAAGCATGTTCAAGGATGATGCAGGATTAAGCTGAATATTATTAAACATTAGTGGGTATACCTGTGGAAGATTTTGTCGGGTTGATAGGTGTAAGAACTGAGTCTTAGAAGCATTAAAGACAACCATATTATTTTTACCCCAGTCAGAGATATGAGCTAAGTCAGACATTAGGTGTGCCATAGCCTCATCCCTTGTTTCTTGAAGTAACTGTTGAGATGGGCGTTGCGGGAACCGAATGGAAAGGTGAAGGGTGGAGTCATCAGCGTATGAGTGGATAGGGTTAGATTTACAGCTTAAAAGATCATTGATGAATAAAAGGAAGAGAGTTGGTGATAGGACAGAGCCCTGAGGAACACCACTGTTGATAGATCTAGGAGAAGAACGATGGCCGTCTACAACAGCAGCTATAGAACGACCAGAAAGGAAGCTAGCGATGAAGGTACAGATAGAAGGATAGAAACCGTAGGAGGGCAGTTTGGAAATTAAAGATTTATGCCAGACTCGATCGAAAGCCTTTGAGATGTCAAGTGCAATGGCAAAGCTTTCGCCAAAGTCCCGAAAGGAGGATGACCAGGAGTCTGAAAGGTAGGTGAGAAGATCGCCAGTGGAGCGTCCCTGACGGAACCCATACTGACGATCGGAAAGAAGGTTGTGATAGGAAAGATGCCTTAAAATTTTTTTTATTAAGAATTGACTCAAAACTTTTGAAATACAGGACGTTAAAGCAATTGGACGATAGTTGGAGGGTTGGGAGTGGTCACCCTTCTTTGGGACTGGCTGAATGAGAGCAAACTTCCAGCAAGAAGGAAAGGTACAAGTTGACAGACAAAGGCGAAATAGTTTGCCTAGGCAGGGTGTAAGCACAGAAGCACAGTTTTTGAGAACAACAGGAGGGACCCCATCAGGCCCATATGCCTTGTTAGTACTGAGGCCAGTAATGGCAGAAAATACATCAACTGAAGAAATTTTAATGTCAGCCATGAGGAAGTCAGAAGGGGGAAGTGATGGAGGAACAGCACCGGAATCGTCTAAGGTGGAATTGGAGGAGAAAGTCTGTGCTAAGAGATCTGCTTTATCAGTAGAAGAAATAGCTACAGAACCATCAGAGTAGAAAAGAGGAGGGAAGGATGATGAAGTAAAGTTGTTAGAAAGATTTTTGGCAAGGTGCCAGAAGGAGCGGGAAGAATTCGAGTTGGAGAGTTGAGAGCATTTAGTATGGATGAAATTATTTTTAGTAGAGCGAAGAACAGACTTAGCACGATTCCGGGCAGAAACGTAAAGATTATGTGATTCAGGGGTGGGGTTGGCTCCGGTACCTTTGTAGGCCTTCTCCTTGTTGCGGGTGGACAGCATTAGAACAAGCGTGATTAAACCAAGGCTTTCTTGCGTTAGTCAAAGGATATGAGAAAGGAATGTATGCTTCATGCCCGAGAGAATAACTCCGTAATGCGCAAGGCACACCCAGATGGCTCATGGCCATGGAAGCAATAATTATTCCAGGGAAAATCAAAGAAGTACTGCCTGAGGGCCTCCCAGTCCGCAGCTCCAAAATGCCAGAGACGACGTGCTTTCCCTGGAGGGTCCGTGCAGGCCGTACTGGAGCGATAGGACAGGTTAAGGTAATAAGGTTGTGATCGGAGGAGCCCAACGGAGAGAAAAGATTAACAGAGTAAGCAGAAGGATTAGTTGTGAGGAAGAGGTCAAGTATGTTGGAGCTCTCTCCAAGGCGGTCAGGGGATACGGGTAGGGTGCTGTACAAGCTGCTCTAGGTCATTAAGGATAGAAAAGATGTAGGGCTTGTTCACCAGGTGGATCCGTGAAAGGAGAGGAGAGCCAAAGGTGGTAGGAACATTGAAATCTCCAAGAATGGAGATTTCAGAGAAAGGAGAAATGGACAGAATGTGTTCCATCGTAGAAGTAAGATAGTCGAAGAATTTTTGATAGTCAGTAGAATTAGGGGATAAGTAAACAGCACAGATATATTTAGTCAGAGAATGACAGGAAAGCCGAAGCCAGAGAGTGGAGAATTCAGAAGAATCAAGTTCAGGAACACGAGAGCAAGATAAGTCGTTGCGTATGTATACACAACAGCCACCTTTGGCTTTGAAATGAGTATAGAGAAAGTAGGAGGATACAGAAAAGGGTTTGCTGTCAGTTGCCTCAGACAGCTGAGTCTCCGTTAGAAAAAGAAGGTGAGGTTTAGAGGAGGAGAGGTGGTGCTCAACAGAGCGAAAGTTAGATGAAAGGCCGCGAATGTTGCAGAAATGAAGAAGAAGAGAGTCAGACAGTGGTTCCAGGCACCTCGAGTCGTCACCGGGAGAGGGGCAGATGGCGGGGGCATTTATGGTCCCCCCCCTGGGGACTCCGAGGCTAGGTGAATTGACGCCATTTTGGTAAATTTTGAATAGGAAGTGTAGTGTGTACTGTGCATGTAGTTTGGTGAAGATAGATAGAGAAATTTGTACTGGAGAGCACGCTGGCCTACTCTCTGTGTAACTGAGACACTGAAAAAGTTCAGCAAAGGGGGATGGTCAGGAACTAATCCTGAAGTTATAATTTAGTACTGCATGATCGCTTTTGCCGAGTGGAGGGTGATATATTAAACTGTCAATCATTTTCTTGCCTAGTAAATTGTCACGAATCAATTCGCGACATTTCCCTTTTGTGAGAAGCCACGAACTATTAGTGGAAAACTCACTGCGTATCGCTCAGCTAACTGTTTCTCCCTCCATTTCGGAGTATACTTTTCAAAACATTCGTCACCGTTTTCAAAAGTGACCGATTTAATGCACGTCACTAAGTGCTGTACTGAGCGATACTATTGTTTTCTTTATTGTTCGCCCCTGCTTGCACTTGACCGTTAAAAATGCGGCCTAGTGCTCCGCTTTTGTTCCCACGACTTACTCAGTCGAGTGTTTGCTGTGACGGAGAGAGGTCCTGTGCTACAGAAGTGAGAGCAGAGAGAGGTCAGCTAGTACCCAGACTCCGCTTGACACAGCCCCCAGACTCCCACCCCTCGGGTGATACATAGCATTCATCGACTGGTATTTCCTTTTTGTATAATCCTAGTTTTAAGAGTTTAGTTAAGGTGTTTTTTCCTAGGCGTAAGTATTTAGCTTCTGTGTGAGTGAGTGAGTGCGTCTCATTGATTTGATTTGAATTGTAACGTTAAATTTATTTTTTGTGATTAATAAATTTAACAGTAATAAATTTAACAGTTCCTTTCTTGAGCTCAATGTAAAGTAAAATCTTGTTTCATTTAATCCAAATTAAGCTTATTTTCCATATAGCTCCTAGCTGGCATAAACGTTTGCTTTCATAACTGGTACTTAGACCAGTCTTGTTGTATTAACTTAAAATCCGTTGTGCCAGGAGTTAATGCATCAGCAAGAACCTGATGTTATTATTATTAGTATTAGTTATTTATTGTCAGGGGTGAAGTAACTTTCTCCAGAGGCTAACAGTACAGTAATTCAGCAATTGTGAGTAATTAGTCTCTGCTGTGTACTGTTGAGAAAGTTTATAAATTCTCGATCTTAGAGAATCGTTGCTTGATGTAGCAAGACAATCATTGTCTCTGCTCTTCAATAATATTGAATATTATTATCAATTTAAATAATATTTAAACATATATTTCAAAATTACCGTGATATTATAAAAACCCCGTGACAATTGGCGACCTCATTCCAGGATATTAACTCCTAGCTCTAAAGCTATTCACGAGATAGTGCTCACTCATTCATATTTAGGTATTTATCATTAAAGTTTATAGACACAAGTTTACTGGTGTTTACCGTTAATTTAGCAAGTGAATTTTGCTTTATCAATCCATAGAGTACTTAACTCTAGTTTATTTTTGGTAACGCCAGACGATTTTATTCGCTCCTGGGAAGTCGCCGTACCCATTGTGTTTATTATTGAGTCTTCCCAGTCATTTACATTTTTGATTTATTTTTGCCAGTTAACTAGATAAGACTGGTCACCACTAGCTTGTGTCTGTATTCTTTACTTGTGTTTATTAGTATTCGTCGCTAAGCAGTCAGTACTCAATTTCGGTTTACTTAATAAATTAGCGCCATGGCTACTACTGTATTTTTACAGGAAGCCAAAGATATGGGTCTTTCGGACCCAACCGAAATTAAAGAGTATATACTCTCACGGCATAATCAGGAGCAGCAGCGCGAGAATGATGCCCGTGAAGAGCATAAGATTCAGCGCGAATACGAGCGAGAACAGCGTGAGGAACGCGAAAAGGAGCGCGAGTACGAGCGAGAACAGCGCGAACACGAGCAGAAACAACGCGAGCTCGAGTTAGAAAAAGAGTGAGAACAGCGCGAACACGAGCGAGAACAGCGCGAATACGAGCGTGAACAACGAGACAAAGAACGAGAACATGAACTTGAAGTGCTGAAGCTCAAGCGAGATTCCTTGGCTTCAGACACGTCTGGTACAGTTGGTCCAAGCTCCACGAGCGTTCTCCCTGCACATGTCCTGGTGACCCCACGCATCAAGCTTCCTTCATACAAGGAAAGCGAGCGAATTGAGCCGTACATAGCTCGTTTTGAGGACATGGCAGACATGTATCAACTGGATGAGGCAGCTAAGCGGCTTCAGTTTCTTAGCCTATTTGAGGGCCCTGCCCTCGATATTCTCCACAGAATTCGTGGAGACAATCTCATGTATGAGATGATGAAAGCTGCACTCATTAAGGCGCATGGTCTCACAGTAGACGACGCCAAAGTTCAGTTCATGCGAGCTCGTCTCCAAGACAAGGAGACAGCTGTTCAGTTCCTTGATCGTCTCACAGCTTACTTAAATGAGTGGATGGAGAAAGATGAAACTCCTTCCACGTGTGAGGGGATAATTGACCTTATGCTGCGTACACAGCTAGAGAGGTCGTGGCCTGCTGAGCTCATAGCACAGCTTAAGATCTGCCAGGTGAAAGATGCCAACCAAATGGCAGAGAAGGCTGACGCATTCTTTACTGCATACGGGTATCAAGCTCGTAAGCAAAACACCTGGAGCAGAAAAGATACTGCCAAGTCTGGGAAGCCGTCTCAGACTGAATCCCAGCACCAAGGCCGTTCTCAGAGTAATGGCCAAGGTCCAAGCAAACTGCAGTGGAAGGACCAGGGGCAAAACACTCAGAAACCTGAGTGGAAGAGGTACAACAAGTACCCTAACCAGCAGCAGTATCAGCCACGTAACCAACCTTCGGGACAAACTTTTTCACCACCAGCTCAAAAGAGGCAGGAAGCGAATGCAGCCTTCATTCCTCAGCAGCAGCCTGGTGGTCACGTCCCTACCAGTGTGGGTACTTCCCCACAGTTCACTAGTCCCACAGTGACAGTGAACCCCCCTCCACAGACGGCCAATGTTCCATCTTATAACTCACAAGGCACAATGTTTGCCACATCAATTCAGCAGCCTCATGAGTGGCTAGCTGCTTCCTCCACAGGCCCCACCACAGGTGACAGTACCTTCCTTGTACAGCCAGGGTTTGTGGGAGGCATTCCTGTGAAGGTCCTGAGAGACAATGGTTCCTCAGGTTGCTCTGTTAAACAGAGTTTAGTTCGGCCTGAGCAGTATACAGGTCGACAGATCCATGTAAGCCTTATTGATGGATCAGCGAGATTGTTCCCTGAGGCATGTATCCAGGTGGCATCTCCATTTTATACTGGTATGACACTTGCAGTTGTCATGCCAGAACCTTTATTTGACCTCATCATTGGAAATATTAATGGAGTCAAGGATAGTTGCTCCGATGACGCTACTCAGACTTCGGCTGCTGCGGTAACATGGGCCATGGCTGAGGCTCCAGACTGTGTCACCCCAGTGATCATTGAATCGCCGCAAGATCTGATGTGTAGTCAACTTGTTGTACAAGAACAACTTTCTGACCCGACACTTGCTACCGTGCGGAACAAACAAAAGGGTCGAGTGATAAAGTATTCACGGGGAGGTCGAGCCAAGTTCCTTCGCAAACAAGGACGGCTCTACCGTGAGTCACGAACACCCGAGGGCGAGGTTCGACTGCAGTTTGTCGTTCCCGCCAAGTACCGCCAAGCAGTGTTAGAATGGGGTCATTGTTCAGCCTCAGGAGGTCACATGGGCAAAAGGAAGACCCAGGGCCGTATCCGAGCTGACTTTTTCTGGCCAGGGATGGGACAAGACATAGATAGTTTTGTCCGTTCCTGCAGTGTGTGCCAAAGTATCACCACTAATCAGGGACATGCCCTTCCTGTGCCATTTGTAACCACACCCGTAATCTCTGAGACAGTTGAGAGACAGGGTAGTGGTGAAGTGGGTGCAGACCTGGCGTCTCGCCCATTGGCCCCACAGGACACATTATGTCCAGGGCCTGTACATACATATTATGTACCGTAAGTTAAGGGGGAAGTTGAGAGACGACTTGAGGCTATGGAAGACCCAAGTTTGCACAAGGATTCTCAGCTTCTCGATACTAATATAAGTACTATAGGCTAAGGGGGAGTTCGAGAGAGAATTCCGCAGAGGCGACTTGAGGCTATGGAAGACCCAAGTTTGCACAAGGATTCTCAGCTCCCCGATACTAATATAAGTACTGTAGGTTAAGGGGGAAGTTCGAGAGAGAACTCCGCAGAGGCGACTTGAGGCTATGGAAGACCCAAGTTTGCACAAGGATTCTCAGCTTCCCGATACTAATATAAGTACTGTAGGTTAAGGGGGAAAGTTTGAGAGAGAACTCCGCAGAGGCGACTTGAGGCTATGGAAGACCCAAGTTTGCACAAGGATTCTCAGTTTCCCGATATTAATATAAGAATTGTAGGTTAAGGCACAGGTTGAGAACCCGTGTGCGGTTCGAGGCTATGGAAGACCCGAGTTTGCACAGGGATTCTCAACTTGCCGACACTAATCGTGTGCTAAAATTAATGCGACCTCGAGTGTACTTTTCGTAGCATGTACTGATTGCTAGGCAGAGAGAGTAATTGTAACGTAATAAGAATTTTGTCTCATTGACACTTTTGATGCTCCACCTTAATTGGTTTTGCAGGTTCAGCAATGGGGGTAGCAGTTTTGCTGTGCGGGCCAGCTGATCGTCTGCCGCACGCTGCCGCCTCTTCTCTGCCTTCGTCGTCGCCATATTATTATTTACTGTGTCATTTTACACGTAGGTACAGTTACACTACAACTGTCACACCTACACCGTGTATTACATACACCACGCTACACAACAATTAGTTGTCAGTGTAAATGTAGCGAATTTTCGCTCAGTTGACCTGAGTACAGGATTTTCACCGTCGTCACGGAGTTTTTCCCTAAAGCTTGCTTCTATTAACGTAAATATGAGGTTTTTTTTCGCTCACTGGCGACTGCGACTTTCTCCTGTAGCAGGATAGCACACACACCACAGTGTGAATCTTGTGCAAATGACTTAGGATGTGTACATATATATATATATCCACAAATTTTTTCCCATAAGGAAAAAATTTAACTTTGTAAGGGCGTAATGTCACGAATCAATTCGCGACATTTCCCTTTTGTGAGAAGCCACGAACTATTAGTGGAAAACTCACTGCGTATCGCTCAGCTAACTGTTTCTCCCTCCATTTCGGAGTATACTTTTCAAAACATTCGTCACCGTTTTCAAAAGTGACCGATTTAATGCATGTCACTAAGTGCTGTACTGAGCGATACTATTGTTTTCTTTATTGTTCGCCCCTGCTTGCACTTGACCGTTAAAAATGCGGCCTAGTGCTCCGCTTTTGTTCCCACGACTTACTCAGTCGAGTGTTTGCTGTGACGGAGAGAGGTCCTGTGCTACAGAAGTGAGAGCAGAGAGAGGTCAGCTAGTACCCAGACTCCGCTTGACACAGCCCCCAGACTCCCACCCCTCGGGTGATACATAGCATTCATCGACTGGTATTTCCTTTTTGTATAATCCTAGTTTTAAGAGTTTAGTTAAGGTGTTTTTTCCTAGGCGTAAGTATTTAGCTTCTGTGTGAGTGAGTGAGTGCGTCTCATTGATTTGATTTGAATTGTAACGTTAAATTTATTTTTTGTGATTAATAAATTTAACAGTAATAAATTTAACAGTTCCTTTCTTGAGCTCAATGTAAAGTAAAATCTTGTTTCATTTAATCCAAATTAAGCTTATTTTCCATATAGCTCCTAGCTGGCATAAACGTTTGCTTTCATAACTGGTACTTAGACCAGTCTTGTTGTATTAACTTAAAATCCGTTGTGCCAGGAGTTAATGCATCAGCAAGAACCTGATGTTATTATTATTAGTATTAGTTATTTATTGTCAGGGGTGAAGTAACTTTCTCCAGAGGCTAACAGTACAGTAATTCAGCAATTGTGAGTAATTAGTCTCTGCTGTGTACTGTTGAGAAAGTTTATAAATTCTCGATCTTAGAGAATCGTTGCTTGATGTAGCAAGACAATCATTGTCTCTGCTCTTCAATATTATTGAATATTATTATCAATTTAAATAATATTTAAACATATATTTCAAAATTACCGTGATATTATAAAAACCCCGTGACATAAATATTAGATCTAGCACTGAAGGTACATCAAGTCCTCTTTTTCTGGTGGTTTCCCTCACATGTTGTATTAGGAAAAACTCTTGCACGAGATCCAGGAGCTTTTGGTCCCAACAGCTTTCTTGGCTAATTATATCTAGAGTATTCCAATTTCTATTTGTATTAAAATCCCCAGTTAGTATAATTCTTTCCGATTTCTCTTCCATTTTGTGTAGTAATGATCTTAAACTCTGAATTGTACTCTCTGCCAGGTCCTCATATTCATCTCTTTCCCATGTGTTTGATCTGGATAGTATGTACAAATTGGCTACAATTACTTTCCCTTCAGATGTGTTGATCTCTACTGCAATCAGTTCTACTTGTGATGGTATATCTAGTTTTATATCATTGACTTTTAGATTTTTCTTAGTTAATATAATTCCTCCTCCTTTTTTTAAATTTCTGTCTCTTCTCCATATATTGTATTCCTCTAAGTTTAGTATGTCATTGGATATCCTTGGTGTTAAAATTGTTTCAGTTAGGCATATTATTTGTGGTTCATTTTCTCTGACATAATCATTCATCTCTAGTAATTTCGATACCATTCCATCCACATTTGAGTACATCAACTTTATCATCTTGTTTATATACTTGCCATGACATGGTTTTACTACATTCCTCCTTTTTATTCCATCCTGTTTGTGTACCACTTTCGTACCTGCAATCCTATTACTTTGTAAAAAAATTTCTTCTTCTCCTCTTCTGATCTTCCCTCATTTTTTGTTTTTGCTTCCTCCCTTTTCTCTTTCAGTAATTCCAGTTCCTCTTGTGTTAGGCATCTTTTTATCTATACATTTTTTAACTCCTCTTTTTCCATAAGATTCTTTGCATTTTTTAGTATCTCTTCCACAGTGTTTACACTCTGGAAAGTCACCTTTAGAGGTCTTGTCTTGCTTTTCTCGTATTTCCCTAACCTTTTGTGTTCCTCTATGTCTTTACTACAGATTTCCTCTGATACTTCTTTCAGTAAGCTCATTACATTTGCCATCTCCTTTTTGTCTCTTGTGATCTTGTTTTTTACTTCTTCCTCTTCTATACCAGTGATTACTATAGATTTGTTTATATCTACTGAATCTCTGATTAACTTTGGATTGTTTTATATTATTGTTTTCACTTCCTGGTTAATGCTTTTTTCCTCCACCCTTGTTTCTAAGTCTTTCTTTACTTTCACCATTTCAGCATACGTGGTTTCCACATCATTTTTGTAGCTTTGCACAGCTTCATTCACCTGTGTTATCTTCTCCTCAATATCACTGCTCTGGTCTATAAGACTGCTTACTTGCCTAATTGTCTCTGTGTCATTTTTGAACTCTTCCATAACACTCTCGTGATTGACTACTGTACTTGCCATTTCACTCATTTTCTTCCTAAGTGTACTCAATTCCACTGTTAGTTCACTGATGGTTGTGTCTATCTTGTTGGCCTCCCTTCCTAGTTTTTCTATTTCTTCCTTTTGCAAGTGCATCTGCTTCTTTATTTCATCAATTTCATTTTTGAAAGCCATTTCTAGTTTGTGTACATGTTCAACCAGTCTATTGTGAGTGTCCACTTCAACCAGTTCTAGGTAGAAATCATCATTTTGCTTTCTACCTTTATCCCTTTTCTTTTCCAAATTTGCTTTACTAAAGTATGTATCCATTTTGCAATACTAAAAGTACAGAGTATGTACTTATATTCCCCGTGCTGCTGTAAACAAACCTCAGCTGACTGAGCGCATTTTTTCGTCTTGGTTCTCTTTTCTGTTTAAACAAGTCTTGTTTAAACTTTTTTTTTTCTTTTAATAATGAAAAATCATTAAGTCTAACCTGGTACAGAGATTGACTCATACAAAGATACTAATTTAGATAATGCCACTGGCCATGTTGGTTCGGTACGGAGCGCCAATGTCGCACGTCTGCCTTGATTGACTCCCTCTGTGTGTGTGTGTGTGTGTGTGTGTGTGTGTGTGTGTGTGTGTGTGTGTAGCTAGCCTGCACTCACTGTGATATTGTAATATTAATATTATTTACAAAGTAAATTGCTCCATCTTCTTACAGGAAAAAAAAATCTACTCAGTCAGTGCCACTTTCAGTTATTTGGAAGAATAAATCGACCCATTATTTGAGTGTGTTTTGTATGATTTTCCCATACACATTAGTTTGCCATTCAGAGATGACTAGTTAGTTAATGCGTGTGTGTGTGTGTGTGTGTGTGTGTGTGTGTGTGTGTGTGTGTGTGTGTGTGTGTGCGCGCGCGCGCGCGCAATAAGGAATTAATAGTAATACATTTATTTGTATAGCGCATTACATTTAATAACTAAAATGTAGTTCAAAACATTTTATATAGGAGAATAAAAGAAATATAAGTGAAAGGCATAAATGACAAGATGATTATTAAATTAGTCACATGGTATAACAGGTGTGACATAAATCAAATGTAGACTAATCTAGGAAAATACAAGAAAAATGCAGTGTAAAGGAGAGTGATTAGTAAAATATGTAAAAATAAAAGGAAAAAATGTTAACTGGGTAATTCATAGAGCAAATGAAACAGTCGATAGAGTTGAGAGTTTTGTTGTGGGTAGATAAAAGTAAAGGCCTAAAACCTGTCGTTTACTGCTGCTTCACAGATGAGCCAGGGAGGAGAGACGAGGGAAAGAAAAGGAGAGGGCTGTAATGAGGCAGATTTAGGAAGCCCAGACAAAGGTCCAAAACAAAAGATATCAAGTTTCCCTCCAAACAATTTGAACTTCAGAAGAGGTTCTTTCAGAGGAGCTGGTACGACACTTATAATTGACTAGAATATGGATGGGGTAATAAAAGAGGTACAAGGTAGGGTAGTGGATGTTGGAGTGGCCCTGGTGAGAGAGGATTGTGTTTGGAAGCTCCCTGTACTGTTGTTTGCAGATGATACTGTGTTGTTGAGTGAAGACGAAGGGGAGCTGCAAGGCTTGGTGGATGAGTTTGGGAAAGTGTGTAAGAAACGGAATCTAAAGGTGAATGTAGGGAAGTGTAAAGTGATGGTCTTTGAGACAGGTGGTCAGCGAATGTACAGCGAGGTTGGATGGTGAGGAATTGGAAAATGTGAGTACGTTTAAGTACTTGGGTAGTGTGATGAGTAAGGATGGAGGTTTGGAGGGTGAAGTGCTTGAAAGGGTACAGCAGGGAAGAAAGGTTGCTGGTTCTTTGAAAGCAGTGATAAGAAACAGGGAAGTGAGCATGGAAGTGAAAAAGTTACTACATGACAGTATTGTGATACCAACTCTAACGTATGGATGTGAAGCTTGGACGTTGTTGGAAAGACACAAGTCAAGAGTGAGAGCAGTGGAAATGAGTTATTTAAGAGGAGCCTGTGGAGTCACATGGAGAGACAGGCTGACGAATGAGGATATAAAGGAGCGTTGTGGTGTGGATATGGATGTGATAGGAAGCGTTATGAGGAACACACTGAGGTGGTTTGGCCATGTGGAGAGGATGGAGGGTGAAAGACTGACGAAGAGAGTGTATGTGAGTGAGGTGGAGGGGGGGAAGAGGGAGGGGGAGGCCGAGGATGAGATGGAGGGATGGGGTGGAGAGGTATATGAGAGAGGGGGGTGTGAGCTGGGAGCAGGGCAGTGAAATGGCGGGGGACAGGGCGACGTAGAGGAAATTTGTTTGTGGCCACCCCAAACGGGATTGAGGCGTCTGGCAATAGATAGATAGATAGATTAAGTCAGCCAAAATTCCGCCTTCTGCTTCTGCTGCAGACTATTCAGCAAGCAGCAATGTAGGCAAAAGGAAGATGGTCTAGCCTCTACTGGCTAACTGGCTACAGCAACTGGAAGAGGGCTCCTTTGATTCGTTAAGGGACCATGAGAAGAGTTCATTACACAAGAAGTCCAAAGTTTAATATCCATACTCTCTCTCTCTCTCTCTCCTGTTGATATTACCAACTGACATGAATATACAGCAAGCACGAAGCATGAAGTGCGCCTTCTCGCATAATGAGCAAGCGAATGAGCTTTTGTGACTATATTTCCTTAACCCTAAAATGCCATGTGGTAGCAGGACTAATAACCAAGGGTTACCCTTTATATGATCTTTTTGGAATTATTCAAACCTTTAGTTTTCATTTTTACCTGCGGCGAACCCGACAGGTCTATAAGTGGTACACTTGGGATTTTTTTTCTCTCTCTCTCCTTCAAGGAAAGTTCGAATATCTGCTCTTGGAGAGCTCTGAGTGTTTTTCTTATGAAATACATAATTGTTCAGCTTGAAATTTTGAGTTCATTTCATATGTTCGTTGTGTTACCTGACGCATCAGTTGACTATTAGGCGATTTTCAATATCGCCTATAAGGAGAATTTTAGTGACTCGTGAAATACAAAGTTGCTCAAATTGAAATTCTGAGTTGACATATCAGCCGTAGCATCAGTTGATGCATCGTCAGCTATAGCATTAGTTGATGCATCAGCTGATTATTTAGCAGAGTTCAGTTTTGGCCATCAGGAGGCATTTTATTAAAACAATTTCACATATTAAATGAGTTGCAAGCAGAGAAACGAAATTGGCTGCAGTAGTTTCGTCGCAGGTCTATGAAGATAGTTTCTTCTTGTCACATATACTGTCATGGCATACCCAGAGTTATAGCAGAAAACGTATATGGGCTAACAAAATTCATAAGGCATCAAATGTCGAATATCACTGGTTCGTTGTTGCTGCCGAAACCTAACTTCAGAACTCTTAACGCATGCAAAAAAAAAAAAAATCACGTGCGGGAGAATTATTCCTCAACAGCTTGATTTTACATTGTTTTAAAGCAGCTGAAACATGGGAAAGTGATTGGAAACATTTTTTTTATTATTAATATTGCAAATTGCACAGTTATTCTGCATTAATGTTTTTATAAATCATAAAATACATAATTGAATTGATCGACCTAGCATCTAGGAAAATATTAGTTATATTTGGTAAAAAGTTATTAGATTCTGAAAAGCGTGACGGTCGGGTCGAGCAGGTCTGGGCCAGGGCGGGTTGGGTCGGACACGGCTGGGTCAGGCCGGGCACGGTTGGGTCTCTTGTAACTTTCTGCCCATACACCGATAGTATACTTCGCTCGCTCACTCACTCACTCGTAATTAATTGGCTGATGAACATTGAGCAAGCACGGGAAAAAGATACAAGATAGAATGGAAGAAAGGAAGGATGAAATGCAAGAAGTGGGAAAGGGATGGAAAGACAAAGAAACAATAAACTACTAGAAAAATAAAAAATGAAAGAAAGAACTGGAGGGTGAAATGAACACGAAGACAGGAAGATAGAGAAAAGGGAAAGAAGGAAGAAGACAGAGAAGGAAGAAACAGAAAGCAGGAAGGGCGAAGATGGAAAAACGACGGAAACGAAAAAAGTATGGGAGGCAGAGATGATGAAGCAAGGGAAGGACGTTTACAAGATAGTGGAAAGATATGATGAATGATGGAAAAGCGAGGGAAAAAGGAGACAATGCCAAAAGAAGCAGGCGATAGGAAAAATGGATGAAGGCAACAGAGGGAGAGGAGATGAAGCGAAGGGAACAGGGGAAAACTGGAGGAGAGAAAAGGAGATTGATTATTTGACACTCCAGCGACGAAGAGAGAGAGAGAGAGATTTAATTCATTTCTCTTTCATCCTACTTTTGCATCCACAGTGTGACTCTCTCTCTCTCTCTCTCTCTCTCTCTCTCTCTCTCTCTCAAAACGAGTGTAATTATTGTTCATAACTTACCATCAACTACGCTATTTAAATTCTATCAAGTACCCGTACAGTCGTCAGCACAAATTCCCTGTAATCTTGCTCGTGTGGTGTGGGTCGTTTTGTATGGAAACAGTGTATGGAGACTAGTTGCCACATAGACTTTTATACGCTTTAAAGGCGTGTATGTAAGAATTAATACAAGAGACCACATAGAACACAGTATTCTTTACATTCGATAGCAACAAAATGAGCAAAAAGGGTGGAAGAGTGTTCTGGAATGATGAAACTCATTCTCTCCTCCGTACCCCTCCTTATGCCCCCCCCCCCAACCTTCCTCTCACCTCCCCAGGCCCCCTTTCTTTTTCATCTCCACTCCCTCCTTTCCCTATCCTTTATTTTATCCACGACGCTAGCATACGTAATGAATCGCACTCTTCTCCATTTCTTGTCTGTCCCTGTGACATTGTTGCTTCACTACATTTGTCAGTTTCTTGAGATACCAGTCGTTTTCTATCTCTCTTTACCCTAAACATGATGCTACAGTTTGAAACATTTATGGTTCCGATCCTGCTTCATGAATCAGTCAAAAGATATGAGATGAAGGGGAACATTTTCCCTGGGAAGGAAGAGCGCAGCAGGAGCAAAGGGCACAAATGTTTCTTTAATTCCTCCTACTGAAATAATTGCCACCGTTTGTCAGGCTCACTTCAACACCAGTAAGGAATACATCACAAGAAACGAGACCTCACGTTCCTGTATCTCGGGGCTGTTGGCATTAATAATGGGTGGAGAAAAGAAAGACGACTTGCATAAAAGCAATAGGAAGGAGACGGGAAGATGAGAATGGGACTCGAACGGGAAAAAATATTGATAATAAACCTTGGATGTAGCTGGTTTTATAACAGCATTGCGAGCAACTGAGAATAAAGCGGGATTTAGTAAACTGTCAAGAGATAATTTGGGTGCACCAATCAGGTTAGATGAATGAAGGTAGAGAGGGTGGGGAGAGGAGAAAGTGGAGAGCATGTGAGCTCGTGGGGGTAGGAAGGAAAAGGATTGGTTGGCGTGGCGAGGCACATCAGGACTCTTGAGTAGTAAGGGAAAGAGAAAGGAAGGGAGTGTAAAGACGATTATTATAAGAAATACCACTGTATTACTCTCATACATCATTCCATAACATTCTTCTGTTACCTCTTGCACTATATTATGCCAATCAAATGTGTCATACAAAATATTGCATTCTTGACACTCTCTTGTATGTCTTCTTAAAAACACGTATAAAAGCCTATGCAGCAACTTGTCTCCAGTCACTGTTGCAAGACAAAATGACACATCACACGAGTAGGTTTGCAGCGAATTTGTCCTGACGACTGTACGTTGAGAGAGAGAGAGAGAGAGAGAGAGAGAGAGAGAGAGAGAGAGAGAGAGCTCAGTTATCTTCCATCCTTTTCAGTGGCGTACCTGGGGGGCGGGGGGGGGGCTGTTTGAAAGTGCCCCCCGGGCCCCCAATTGAGGAGGGCCCCCCAAAGCCTTAAAAATTTATAAGCCTTTTTTTATATTTAAAAATATATATATTTATCATCCCGACAATCCCGGCTGAGATATTAGATAAGCTTTGAGAATAAGGGGGGCTAGGTTCTTTGCGGGGCCCCCCTCCAGGAGGGGGGCCCCGCAAAGAACCTAGTCCCCCGGGCCCCCAAATCTCTAGGTACGCCCCTGCTCCTTTTGCATCCACAGGGTAACTCGTCTCTCTCTCTCTCTCTCTCTCTCTCATAATGACTGTAATCACTGTTCATAACTTACCCTTAACTACGCTATTTAAATTCTATCAAGTACTCGTACGCTGAGAGAGAGAGAGAGAGAGAGAGAGAGAGAGAGAGAGAGAGATTTGTTTCATCCTTTCAGCACACCTACAGTAATTTCGGCGAAGCTTTCCTCTTGTGCGACGATTTTTTTTTTTTTCTTAGAGACTCCCTCACAGCGCAAGTCTAATACATAATATCCACATTGAGTTAAAGGTACAAGATCACCCAGGTAATTTTTAAGGCGATGTATGAGTCTTCGTACCCCGCCTTTGGCAAAGTATTCTGCAAATTACACCTTACTGTCTTTTCTCACCATGTACCTATCATTTCAATATCGACGTAGCTTGTATCGGTAATAAGCACGAGAATATTGAAAAGTGATGAACAGATCGTAAATGTGTCCTGAAATATTCGTAAAGCATTGGAAATACATTTCTGGTTACATATTTTGATCCAGAAAAAAATTTACTGTTCACACCAACAAACAAAATTTTTAAGGAAAAAAAATACACGCAGCGTAATAGTTTTATGTGATGCAATAACGTGATACACAAAATGTAACACTCCTGTTCGACTCACACGGCCTACTTCTCATGTCTTTGTGAACGCCATCAGTGTCTGCCACGTACTGGTATGATTATATATATATATATATATATATATATATATATATATATATATATATATATATATATATATATATATATATATATATATATATATATATATATATATATATATATATATATATATATATATATATATATATATATATATATATATATTGTTACGGAACAGAGAAAACTGTCCCGCAAAGTTCCAGGTTCAAAACAAAAGAGTTAGGTAAAATTACAAGTTAAAGTTTAATGCTCAAACTAACAAAACATTCAGGACTCATAAGGATAATGTAATGGCAAAAACAGGTTAAATATATGGTTAACTGCAATAGCCGCTATTAACACGAAATTAGCAAGAGTAAATTTATCTAAGTCAGCCCTGATAAAATGAGAAAACCGGATAATGCTCACTTAATGCAAGATATATTATTACAGATACAATTTATTATTACTACAGGCTGACACCAAAAACACATGACTCACAAAAACCTCACTGGGCCTACGAATTAACATCTTATGCTATACAGTACAAGAAAAATGTAATAACATTTATACTCAAATTACACAGCTGCTAGATGGTTGGAGACTTCCTGAGCATTCACAAAAATAATAACAACTGTACAGGGGAGGACAGAGATGTGAGCAAAATGAGGAGTAGATCTAAGTGGCAATTAATTCAGAGACTGAGCTCATTATATAGGGGCCGGCAGAGCTTGATACAACTTGTAAGAAGGACGCGCAAATGAAGCCATAGGAGAAAAAGAGTTGACAATCCTGCTCTGAACAATAGAAAGAACGACTTACTCTACTATAAGGGTTAGCAGGGGGGAGTGAGGTAGAACACGCTCGTGATCAAACATGCAGCATACTGTATGTTAGAATTATGCAAAGGATGATGAAATCATAGGTTATGTAACACCTCCCCACAAAGAAAAAAAGAAATTTACAAAAGGAAATTTCTTATTACTCAAAAACAATCTGTCTAAAGTCTAGACAAGCAATCTGCAATAACATTTTCTTTCCCCTTGACATGTTGTATGTCTAATGAATACTCCTGAAGAAGTAGACTCCATCTTGTCAATCTCTGATTTTTATCTTTAAACTTACTAACGAATTTCAGTGGGTTATGATCGGTATAAATGACTATGGGGTCAAAACCAGAACACAAATAAAATGAAAAATGCTGTAAACCCAAAATCAAGGCCAAAAGCTCTTTCTCAATAGTTGAGTAGTTCTTTTGAGGTGGAGTGAACTTCTTACTGTTATAAGATACAGGGTGTTCAATACCCTGATCATCCTCTTGCAGCAAAACAGCCCCAGCTCCTGTATCACTTGCGTCAACAGCCATCTTAAAAGGCTTAGCAAAATTTGGAGTAGCGAGCACTGGCTGACTTAATAGGATAGCTTTAAGTTTGCTGAAAGGGGATTCACAGTTATCGGTCCAGACAAATTTAACTCCCTTTTTCAGTAGGTCTGTAAGTGGTGATACAAGGATTGAAAAGTTAAGAACAAATCTCCTGTAATAACCTACCATTCCCAAAAATCTTTGTAGCTCTTTCCTACTTGAACCTTAGCTCCTGGTGGTGCAATATGTCCATCACCAATTACGTACCCAAGGTACTGAACTTTAGCTTGACCAAACTCACACTTTGATAAATTAACTACATGATTAGCCTGAACCAAACGCTCAAGAAATTTACTGACATGGCATAGGTGATCTTTCCAGTTGTCACTGAAGATTAATACATCATCAATATAAACAACACACCCTGCCAAACCCTCTGTTACAACATTCATGAGCTTCTGAAAAGTGGCTGGTGCATTCTTCATACCATATGGCATTACAGAACATGCAAAAATCTTTCCTAGTGTTACAAAACATGAGATCTCCCTAGCACGTTCAGTCATAGGTACTTGCCAGTATCCCTTTAACAAATCAAACTTACTTATGTACCTAGCCTTTCCGATCTTGTCTATGCAATCTTCCACGCGAGGGAGAGGGTAAGTGTCTGTTTTGGTTATCTGATTAACACGTCTGTAGTCGATGCAAAGCCGCTGTGACCCACCTGGCTTAGGGACTAGAGTGACAGGAGAACTCCACTCACTCTGACAGGGCTCAATCATCTTGTGGTCCAACAGGTAGCCAAGCTCCTTCTGGATGAGAGGAACTTTCACTGGGTTCACACGGTAAGGAGGCAGTTTAATTGGCTTTGCGTCTCCAACATCGACATCATGCATCAACACAGTGGTTCTTCCTGGAGTGGCACGGAACACTTGCAGGTACTCCTGCAGTAATGCCGAAAACTCCTGCCTTTCCTCGGGAGGTAGATGAGAAAGCTTAGTCTGGAGATCATTCATGATATCAGGATTCTTCCCCAAACTATCACTCAGGCTCATGCTGCATGGGAGAACTTCACTTACAGACTAGGGTGGAACAGCTACAGTGCAGACTGGGTTATTTTCGTCCCGCCTGTGATATAACTTTAGCATGTTGATGCGACAAAGTTGCTTGTTCTTTCTACGATCTGGTGTGCCGATGACATAGTTGACAACACTGAGTTTCTTCTCCACGAAATAAGGACCACTAAACTTGGCTTGAAGAGGTTGCCCATGCACCGGTAGCAGAATCAAAACCTGATCTCCTGGCTGAAAGTGGCGTAGCCTGGACTTCTTATCATACCAAGTCTTCATCTTCTCCTGAGCAGCTCCTAAATTCTCTCTCGCCAGCTGTAAAGCAGTGGACAGCCGTTCTTTGAACTTCATCACATACTCCAGCAGGTTGACGTCATCTTCCTCCGACATGCAGCATTCCTTGAGTAACTTAAGGGGTCCTCTTACTTCATGGCCAAACAGTAGTTCAAAGGGTGAGAAGCCCAGTGATTCATTTGGAGATTCCCTTGCGGCAAATACAACGAGTGGAAGACCTTTATTCCAGTCTTTCTGATGTTCCAAACATTATTTCTTAAGCATCGATTTGAGTGTTTGATGATCTCTCTCCAACGCTCCTTGGGTCTGGGGATGGTAAGCTGAAGACGTGATCTGGGTGATGCCCAACTCTTTCAGAGACTGCTTGAAAACATTTGACATGAAATTACTTCCCCGGTATGACTGTACCTCCTTGGGTAGACCAAACTTGGTGAAGACCCCTAGCATTTCCTTAACCACGTTCTTTGCTGAGATATTTCTAAGTGGAATGGCTTTAGGATAACGAGTAGCCATATCAATCAGGGTCAACACATAAGAAAATCCTGAAAAAGTCTTAGGAAGAGGGCCCACAACATTCACCAACACACGGGTGAATGGCGCCTCAAAAGGAGGAATGGGAACTAGAGGTACAACCTTTTCGGTCTGATTACACTTCCCCACAACTTGACAGGTGTGACAAGACTTACAATACCAGGAAACATCCCTGAAGATACCTGGCCAGTAGAAGTGTTTCAAAATGCGTGCCACAGTCTTCCTCACTCCAAGGTGTACTGCCAAACTGGAATCATGAGCCACTTTAATGATATCCTGCCTACAAACACGAGGGATGACAACTTGATGTACAACCTCCCATTCACAGTTGGCTGATGCTGTTGGGGGTCTCCACTTTCTCATAAGTACTCCTGACTTTATATAATAACAAGTAGAAGCACCGGCTGACTCCTCCTCACTGCAAGCAGAGTTAGCTGGACCTTTCAACTCAGGGTCAGCAACCTGCAACTCGACCAACTCTTGACGAGACAAATTATCAACACTACGGGGTACTGCCTCATCTGATGAGTGGTCCAAATTAGCAAGAAAAGTGTCAGCTAGGATAACATCATCATCATCATTATCCTCTAAGTCACCAGTAACTTTAGACTTAGCCCTAGTGACATCACATGCAGAGAACACATCAGGGACATCACAATCCTGGGCCGCAGCCACTGGCTCACTAGACAACTGAGGAGCTAGACACACTTGACTTCCACCAATATCATTTCCAAGTAAGAAAGTTACACCTGATATTGGGATTGTCTCAACCAAACCAACCATAACGGAACCATTAACAAAACCAGACTCTAAATTCACTCTGCACAGAGGGACAGAGAAGTAATTATTCCCTACACCTTGTAAGATTACAGTTTCATCAGAGGAATTAACATTTAGAGCCTAGAACACTGGTCAGCATAAGGGATTGGCAAGCACCTGTATCACGATATATTTTAACTGATTTCCTGTCATTACTGTCCAGAGGACTGACAAAACCATCAAACAGGAAATTAGCACATGAACTCTTGAGAGTGTCACCCACGTTACTGCTCAAAAGAGGAGCTTCATCATGGGAATTTAATTTACCCCTCAAAGCAGGTTCAGTTAACTCGGTTAAAGAATTCTGGGAACTCTCAAGGGTGGACACTAGACCAATTGACTGAATATTTAAAGACTCCTTTTTGTTCACATCACGCTGTCTCCTGAAACATTTCTCCGTAGTATGACCAAGCTTACTACAACAAGTACATTTACTTTTCTGAAATCTAGAGGTGAAGCTGGTATTTACTTCCTGAGAAACATCATCTTTATTCTCTTTCCTGTTACCTGTACTCTGAGTAGAGGCAACGTACTTAATCTCAGCTTTCCTTTTTTCTTTAGAATATCTCTTGTGAGTGAGAACATATTCATCAGCTAAAACTGCAGTACCAGACAAATTATCTATTCTTTTCTCATCAAGATATAGGCTTACATCATTATTAATACACCTTTTGAAGTCCTCCATCAAAATCATCTGCTTAAATTTACCAAAATCAGAATCCACATTCTTAGAATTTAACCACTGCTTTAACAGATCTTCGTTGATTTTTGCATACTCAACATGGGATTGCTTATCTTGCTTATAAGTTGTCCTAAATTTTACTCTATAGGCTTCAGGAACAAGCTCATAGGCCTTAAGAATCAAGCTCTTAACTACATCATAATTATCAGATTGATCCTGAGGCAAAGATGCATAAGTTACTTAAGCTTTACCTGTAAGAACACTCTGAAGGAGTACTGGCCAATACTTTTTGGGCCAATTAAAACCTGTAGCTACCCTCTCAAACAACTGAAAATACTTTGTTAAATCAGATTCATTAAAGGAGGGACAAGTTTAACATTTTTAGCCACATCAAAATCATCAGAGCTAGATGATCCAGTTCCACATTGTTTCATGCGATACTCATGGTCTGCCTGAATCCTAGCAAGTTCAACTTGTGCGTGAAACTCAGCCTCCTTAGCACGAGCCTCCTGCAGGGCTAGCTGTAACTTAGCTAATTCAATCTGCGTTTGCTCATTTGGAGGAGTTACATTAAACAAGCTTTTATTAATTATGTCAACAATTTGATCTTTAGAATGATGAGAGCGAACAGCAATTCCCAATTGTTGAGCAACAAGCTTAAGTTCATTCTTTGTTCTGTTTTCTACATCACACACTGTTTGCACATTTGATAAAAAATCTTTGGCTTCATCAAGAGTAGTAATAGTAGACATCATGAATAAATCACAGTCACAAAATATCAAGCAATATCCTTATGATAATATCCTGAATATCCTAATAAGAGGTCGCCAAATTTATGTTACGGAACAGAGAAAACTGTCCCGCAAAGTTCCAGGTTCAAAACAAAAGAGTTAGGTAAAATTACAAGTTAAAGTTTAATGCTCAAACTAACAACAAAACATTCAGGACTCCTAAGGATAACGTAATGGCAAAAACAGGTAAAAATATATGGTTAACTGCAATAGCCGCTATTAACGCGAAATTAGCAAGAGTAAATTTATCTAAGTCAGCCCTGATAAAATGAGAAAACCGGATAATGGTTAGTTAATGCAAGATATATTATTACAGATACAATTTATTATTACTACAGGCTGACACCAAAAACACATGAATCACAAAAACCTCACTGGGCCTACGAATTAACACCTTATGCTATACAGTACAAGAAAAATGTAATAACACTTACACTCAAATTACACAGCTGCTAGATGGTTGGAGACTTCCTGAGCACTCACAAAAATAATGACAACTGTACAGGGGAGGACAGAGATGTGAGCAAAATGAGGAGTAGATCTAAGTGGCAATTAATGCAAAGACTGAGCTCATTATACAGGGGCCGGCAGAGCTTGATACAACTTGTAAGAAGGACGCGCAAATGAAGCCATAGGGGACAAAGAGTTGACAATCCTGCTCTAAACAATAGAAAGAACGACTTACTCTACTATAAGGGTTAGAAGGGGGGAGTGAGGTAGAACAAGCTCGTGATCAAACATGCAGCATACTGTACGTTAGAATTATGCAAAGGATGATGAAATCATAGGCTATGTAGCAATATATATATTATTTACAACTTCCGCTTCCAAACCGACACCCGCATCAGCAAGCTGAGACGCTCCCGTAAACATAAAATACTGAAGGGAAGATTTCAGTCCGTATTTATTTTTGACCATCATGAAGTGGAGTAGTGTGTTGTTCTCGTATTTTTAATGAATATCTCACCACTGACCCCAGTGTACTGCTGTGGAATTTTAATTATATCTCACTGTTATGACACCAGAGTAATGTTACGATGATTCTGATCCTACAAAAACTTTGATGTCACTACAATCTCTCCTACAACAATTTCTTATATCACCGCTTAGCACTGGAGTGTAAATCACCAGGATGCGCACTGAATTTAAAGATGAGATTATAATGGTGTCAGTTGGTAATGGGAATTTAGTAACCAGAGAGGTTTCTATGCCGGTTCTAGTTGTCCTTGTTCAATTTAAGGTTGTATTAGAATTTACGAAGGATGGGAGGTGTGGTAGCGTGATATTCTTTATGGCTAGCCGTCAGTGAATTGACCTTGAGCATAACACTTTTAACCAACGTGGCTGCCATTTTATTACCGAGCCTGTTTTTAGTGTAAACCCAAAACCAACTAGGGTGTTTTAATCCCCTTACTCCGAAATAGATACCAATGAATTACCCGACTTATGTCCAAATTGTAGGATCAGATTTCATATTGCATGAGTTAGCGTAAGTTTAGGTAGGCTTAGGTTCTCGAGTTGTTATTCCCCCTTAGTGCGCCTTGCTGGCCACCCTTTACATAGCCATCAAAGAAGGGTAGTTGGAAACCCGAATCTCAAGAGTATTGCATTGATTTTAATCATACCCAGAATTAGATGAATACTTAAATCCATTGCCTCACTTCCCTAGTTAACATTGTTCTAACAACACTTGAAACAGAAAGACCATACGAGTTATGATTGGACGTCGTTCTCCTTGGTCACTGAGGGACTCCAGGAGGGACGATACTAAAACGATATAAAGACCACATAATAATACATCCTGCACCCCTCTCCAACAATAACACTTTCACTTCAGTGATGAGACTTAATCATAACACTTAGTTCAAAAAATGGTAAGACCCAGAATGACCTAACTTAATACTTTACATCTTCCGAGAATTAGATTACTATTTTAGACTAATGAAATACACTTCGATCACAATATTTTCCTTTTGACTTATAATACAGAAAACTCCCCGACTTAGGTTATGGTAGCCTAGTTATTTAGATTTTTGCCTAACACAATGAATGGGGGGGGGGAGTGTATGGTATGTAAGTGTGGTGACTCGTTTGGCAGATTACGATTTGATTTTATGTTAAGATCCGCGGATCAGACGAAAGGCGGTGGTTGAGTCACGCAAGAACATTGCTATTAAACACACTATTAATCACTCTATTCTCTATAACATTCAATGTGAAACCAACGGAAGGGGAGATTGTGCGGCTAAAGCCTCATAAACGGTGGTTGAGTCACTCAGTCACAGCTCGCCCTCGTCTTATATAACCTCGGATAACGGTCCGATTGCATTCGAGGATGTTAACTTCTGGTTACAGATTTCACGTTAACAAGTACGTCTCGCATCACTCATATGGGAACTGACTTCTTTAGAGCTTATCGTATCTCACAAAGATTACACGACGATGGGGAAAATTTTAGTAGTATCAATAATGATCACATCACTTAATATCAGGTCTTCCTAATGATGTTTGGATGCTATTTGTCAGTTAGCTCAGCGTGGGAAAGTACAACGATCGATATTTCGAGGTTAACTATACATAGAATATGATGGACTGTTTCTCCTCTTCTGGCACTTTCTCAATTAGCATTTCCATCACTAAAATGGATTGAGACCGAAAGATAGCTTTGAATTTACTCAATTAAGAGGTTATGAAGACTAAGCCAATTTAAATGTTCGCCAAACTCCGCTACCAGCGTGTTTTATGGAGGAGGGGGTGTATGGAGGGGAGGAGGGAGTGTGGTCGCCTGATGTAATACTTAATGTGAATTACATATTACATAGATGTTCACTTCTAACTTATCTCTACGATGCAAGAGTCACTTTTATATTATACATATAGTACACATAATTATAATTATCCACACTTATACTGAACTGTTCTTAATTACTAAATTACAACTATCTTACATCTAGGTTATACTTACATTACATCTTAATGCTTTGACTTACCAATGACGACCTGGATCGTCATGCATTTGTCAACCTCTGACGTCAGTATGACGACTTTGTCCGTCATCTGATGTAATCTTAAAGAAATATTTAGGGAGTCGTCATTTTTGTTGGATGACGGGCAAAAGTGGGTAAGCCTGCCACAGCTAGTGCGTGCATGCTCACTTGTTTTGCTTGGCTCAGTGTGGTGAGAGGTTCCTCACAAGTAGGATGTACAGGTCTTGACCTCCCGTAGAACACTTATGCTCCTTTTTCTCGCATATATATGCTGTGTTATTATATAGAAAATACAACAAATAATGCAGTATTGGAAAGGAAATTTATTCTGCTACGTACTGAAGCAAATAATATTATTTGAATAGTTTTTTTTGGGGGGGGCGAATATATTTTTTAAAGGACTAAAACTTCAATATGTCAGCTACCTTCTACTCAATTTTTTTGCATTTTGTATATATATTGTCTTTTTGGACGATGTACGACAGAGCAAAACTCTTCATCTTCAAAATGAGACCAAACTGGCCTTTCTATGACGAATAGTAACTTTCCTATGAGTGTTAGAAGTAAAATGTCTCCATGCAACTGTTTTGAAAGCTCTCGAGCAAGAGTTGCGCATACAGCCAGAATTTATGCTCCTCCCTTTACGGGATAGGGTTAACCTAACTTATGGGCACTACACGGGAACTTCCTCCGGGAAACAAATTTTCGCCATCAAATCTTTTCAGCACAAGCACTAATACACGTTCCAAGGATACGTGTCCGGACAGGACAGACTTACCGACTTGACTGCGAGTCCCCTTTTAAACACACCTTACTTTGACGTTCTCCCCACGATAAGTGGCACATGTCAGTCCACATAATACACCGCGTACCCCAGGGGGTCGCTACATGTCACTAATGAATTTACTACACACACAAAAAATGTATCCAGTGGAGAAGAGACACCCCAGTTAACCTCCTGCCTGAGTAATGGCATAGCCACCCAGCTGGGTGGACTAATACTCTCGTTACCAAGATCGTCCCAGAAGCACTTCGCATTCACGCTCGCTGTCACTCAGTCCCACTCACACTTCTTCCATTCGATACTTTCGTTTCCAGCCTTCCACCTGGTGACTGACGAACGCTTGACAGGTCTTGAAGTTGCAACCACACTCTAGTCTGTGTCAACTGTAATGTGAGGGGTAGAAGCGACTTGTCCCCTCGAAGTACAGCTCTCATAGTATCCCCACTGAACTGGGCTGAGCCCATCTCAACGTCTTTCTCTCTTCCTGAAACTATAGCTCTTCGCAGTCAACTGTCAGCCAGTCCGACCCGCACACACTTCCTCATCCATTCCATAAACCGTTAAACTCTTTAGCCCTCACAGATTATCAACATTCCTCAGTGAGTCAGCGAGGAAGCTGTCTTTCATGGGGTGGTAATTGTCCATCTACCGGGTCAGGCATAAAGGCACTTTCTAGGTTTTCCAAGAGCCACTCTTCACTACCATGATAAGGTTTCACCTGCCCAGCAGCTCTCTGTATTTGTTTTCCAGTAAAGACATTTCGGCATCCAACAACATTTCCACTACACAATAGGGACCATCCCACTTCTGACATGTATCTGGCACCGATGTTTCCTTTTTGACCCACACCAAGCTCCTCACACCGACAGTCTGATTCTTCCTTCTCCTATTTGCTATGTCTCGGTACCGGCATGCCATCTTCTGGTAGGTTTCCCTAATGAGAGTGTGCGTAGTGGCCAACTCGTCTTCTTCGCCGTCGATCGAGGGAAGTCGTGCATTCACCAGTCTGGGAGGATGGAAGGAGAAGAACGCGAAGTATGGCTGCTGTCCCGTTGAGGTGTGAATAGCCAGATTCATGACAATCAGACATGGTTGGAACAGTTGGGGCCAACGAAGGGTGTGTCCTTGACATAAGGCAGAGAGGACCGACTTGAGGGTATGGTACATCCTCTCTCTGATACTGTTGCCTTGAGGATGGTAAGGGGTCGTGTAGTATAAGGTGATTTGATGTTGCTGGCAGAATTTCTGGAAGTCTCTACTGGTGAATTCGTCTCCGTTATCCAGGACAAAATTGTGAGGTGATCCGTAATCTGCCACATATTGCCAACATTTGTCTGTTATGTGTGGAAGAGCCTAACAAAGCGACTGTAATGGTCTATTACTGTAAGGACACATCGGTAACCCTGGATTCCAGCAACCATATCAGTAAGATCTATTCCTATCCTCTCCAATAGCTTATTCACTGGAGGTAGTTCTTTCCACTGTTGCTGCAAGCCAGTGTCCCCTTTGCATCTTTGACAATTAATGCACTTTTTAACATATTCACATACATAAACCTCGAGATTTTGCCAATAGTATAACTCCTCTGCCTTCTTGACAGTTTTCTTTTGCCCGAGATGACCTGACAATTCATGTGCGTGTTGGAGCGCTTGTTTAACTAACGCACAAGGGACTACGAAACTGTAATGCAGGATTCCACCTGCCTTCTCTCATAAAATATAGAACTTCATCTATGAGAGCAAACTGATCTCAAGTAGCCTTGGGCAGTCATTTGGTCGGAACTGCTCCACTCTCAAGATATCGTGCCAGTTCTTCCCACACGGGTTCGTCTCTTTGGCGGGCCTTCATTTGTTCTTGATCTAACCCGACCCAGGTGGCTTCAGGTGGACGGACTACTACTCGAACTGGGCATGACAACTGGTCCGCTACAAAGTTGTTCTTACCTTTGAGGTACTGGATGTTATAATTATATTCTCACATTTCTAGTATCCACCAGTTCACTCGAGGTGATTTAGTCTTCTGTTTGAATGTACTAGTGAGAGGTTGGTGGCCAGTTATTATGGTGAAACAGGCACCCCGCAGATAATAATGGAAATTACGACACGCAAGAACTACAGCTAGGGCCTTTTTATCTGTCACTGAATATCGACCCTCGCAGGGGTTCAACTTTTTAGAGAAATACCCGACCAGTTTGTTAGTCCCGTCTGATTGAATCTGACTCAGGACTCTGCCAACATCGGTTTTACTGGCGTTGGTGGTGAGAATGAATAGTTGTTCTATCTGAGCTCTAACCAAGACAGGGGTATTGAAGAGACAAGACTTAAGTTGTTCAAAGGCTTTCTGACATTCGTCCGTCCAGATAAACGTTACTCAAGATTTAGTTAGGTTGGTGAGAGGCACAGCAATTCTAGCAAAGGAGGGGATATGCATTCTACCACACATGCCTAGGAAATGATGTACTTCTCTCACTGTAGTGGGTGCTTTTATCTTCACGATCGCCTCTACGTTCTTTGGGTCAGGTTTGTTTCCGTCCACTGAGAATTTGTGACCCAGAAAAGTAACCTCTTTAAGACCAAATATGCACTTACTAAGATTCATTTTTATGCCATTTACAGTATGTAGTTGGAAAAGTTGCCTCAGGCAATCTAGTAAAGTAGGAAAATCATGAGCCCAAAGAATCAAATCATCCAGGTAATTTCTGACCCATCCTTTCTGTAGGAGTGGTATAAGTACTGAACCCATCCACCTGGAAAAGATCGCAGGGGAGCAGTTAAGACCAAATGGGAACCGTCTGAACCTATACAAAGTAACTCCACCGCTGATAGTAAGGTCATGGCTCTCTTCATCTAGCATTATTTGGAAGTAAGCTTCTCGCATGTCGAGACTGACATAGTATTGATGACCGGCTGCTTGTTCCACTAATTCTTCCAACCGAGGAAGAGGATAAATGTTAGTGGCGAGTTGTTTGTTGACATGTCGGTAGTCTAAGCACATCCTTTTACTCCCATGGGGTTTATTCGCTAGTACTATAGGCGACAACCAGGCCCTGTTGATCGTTCTATGATCTCCCGATCCTCCATGTCTTGGAGCATGTCCAAAATAATCTGCTTGGCCTGTTTGGGGTAACGGTACATTGGTCCATGACTGGGCTGGGGATCAGCCACCTTAATATGCGCGGGAGGGCCGCTGATAGTCCCTAACTCCTTCTCGTCAAGGATGAAAAGGGGGTCAAGACTGAGTATTAACTGTGACAGGTCTTTACGTTGAGCCTTGGTGAGATGTGGCCACTTTTGCCTCTCAATGAGTTCTCTTAACCTTTGTTCATGTGTCCTGCTCTCTCTAGCTTGATCATTTTGTGGCAGCAAGTTGTTATGGATTTGGGTGGTGGTGTTAATTTTGCAGGGAGGGTTATCGGTTTTCTCGTAAGACCCAACAATCGGGCTCTTATTTCTTTTCCTGAATAGTGGCATTAGTTCGTGGTAGGTAAATGGTGTTTTCAGAAATTACTTGGACTAGATAGGGATGACTGTTATGACTGAATTTGGCTTGCGGGTGAACAATGAAGTTAGTACCTGGATGGACACAAATTTAGACTGATAGGAACTAAGTTTTACCACAGTAAGGAGATTGATTTGAGTGAAAAGTTACGACGGATTCGTGGCCACTACTGGGTTCACCTTTACTTTTTCGACTTTGTTCTTCTGGCAAGGAATGTGATTCACTACATAAGAGGCACCTTCCCAATCCATGACTCTTTTGCCTTTCTAAATAAGGGGGCTTGACTCAGTACATCACACTCAAGGAGTAGGTCAACACTGATGTACGAGTTAGGTACTACCGGGAACCACTGTTTGTGAGTTTTTACATCACTGACCCCAATTTCAGTCCACAGCATTTCTAAAATTCTCAAAGGTGCACCTGTGACTCCCTGTAGTCAAGGAGGGTTTCGCTGTGAATTTATCTCTCCTCCTACCTGCTTGGCAGTCGAATCCTTTATGAGCATGTAACTATTGCCTGTATCAACCAGTGCCTCTACCATTTTCCCATTGACAATGATACTAATGGTGGGAGAAGTATGACCACCGGCTAGTCATGGTCTCGGACTAGGGTCCTGGGAAATGTTCATATTGGAGTTAGCCTGGGTTGAGGCTTCCTGCTTACGTCCGGGGCACTCGCGGTTTCCCCGACGACATCCGGGTCTGCGACAGTCAAAACAGTGACCGGGTGGGGGTTTCCGCCAGCACTCTTGTAGAGTGTGGGACGTTGCTTGACAGTGACTACAATATTTTCAACGGGGGGTCCCCTGATCACTCGTTTGCCTCTTACTCGCTCTTGGTTTGTTTTCACTTCCTGCACTTGGGCTGTCAGTTCTTCCATTTCATTCTTAGTTTCCACCATACTCATATTACTGGCCGGGCCTTCAGGAATGGAGGGGGTGGAACGTACGCCGGCTTTTACTCTGTTATTATTATCCTTCACCGGTACTGTGTTGATTTGAGGGACCTATCTCTCTTCCAGTAACTGTCGTTCATGTTCCATATGGTCAAGGAATTTGCGCAATGGGTACTCATCATCTAGAAATCCCTCCAGATTCTCTTGTGAAGCAGCAGGTAAGCCATACCACAGCTTCTTTATTCGTTGGTCTTGATTAGGAAATTTCTCATTAGGGAACTTTGATTCGATTACTGTGTGTTGACAAATGAACCTAAGGGTGAAAGCCTGAGGTGATTCTCCCCAATCATAGTTCATCGCCTCCAGCTCCTACCACGCATGATCGACGCTAACTTCTAATGCAAACTCTGTTCTAAGGAGATGTTTAAGTGTTAGCCAGGAGTCTGCTCGATGGTTTCTTTGATGGTTGTGTATAAATATGGCTAACTCCAAACTGACCCTACTCTTAGCAATTTGCATGCGGGTGGAATCATTTGGGTCGCATTGTTCCACGAGTTCGAGGAACATTTCTAATTTGGCCATTGCATCGAGTCCTTGCAACTGGTGGAGTTCCAGGATTGGAATATCCCGGGGCTTAGTGCGAACCTTCTCCTTCAATCTCGTGAACGAGGGGTTGAATGTGATGGTTGAAAGGGTTGGCAGGGGGTAGTGGGGGCTCCATCTCTTCTAGCTCTCTCACTATTCTATCCCTCACTGATCACTCATCCTCCCTTTCCTTGGACTTAGGTCTACAACTGGCAGTACTGTGTCTACTCATAACGAAAAGAGGAAGGGGGATCCACCCTCGACAATAGTGGGGGGAGGGGGGTTAATCAGCGTTCTCTACAACCTTGTTACAGGAGAGAATCTTTTGTCACTTATGGCTTATGCCCATTCACTTTCAGTCTCCGCATCCTGCCTTGCCGCATGTCCCCTAATTGCAGTCAACAATTTATCCTCCACCCTGCTTCTTCTTTTATCCGTCCAGTGTATCCCATCGGCCAGTTTCCACATAATATGCTGTGTTAAACTGAATTACTTGGTTCCTCATCGTATGCTTTGTTATTGACAGCATTCTGAATTTTTCTGTAGTTGGTGGTGGAAAGCGGGAAATCTCCCGAGTAAAATTTAGGTTCTATCAGGCAAATGCAAACCATGGCCTCACAGTTACCCTTTATAGCTTTTACTACCTGTTTGATGTCATTCATACTCGACCGGGAGTTGTATTCTGATCGATATCGTTGCCCCCTAACCAGAGTATACATAGATCATGTTTCCAATCCAGCACCCTGTTCATACGATGATCTGAGAAAAATGTTTTTGCCCTCGCTCCAGGGGCTCGATATACTCTTAGTTCTACACCCGAGGTCTCCAACGATTGAGGAATCTGGCTATGACCTACTAGAGATGCTTTTAGCATGTTACCTGGGACTGTTAACCATACAAGATAAGGCGGGCCTCAAGTGCACTTTGGTTATGGAGAATATTTATTATCCCACCACTTTAGCCACCAGTGTATTGTCCTCGTATTTTTAATGAATATCTCACCACTGCCCCCAGTGTATTGCTGTAGAATTTTAATTATATCTCACTGTTATGACACCAGAGTAATGTTACGATGATTCTGATCCCACAAAAACTTTGATGTCACTACAATCTCTCCTACAACAATTTCTTATATCACCGCTTAGCATTGGAGTGTAAATCACCAGGATGCGCACTGAATTTAAAATTGAGATTATAATGGTGTCAGTTGGTAATGGGAATTTAGTAACCGGAGAGGTTTCTGTGCCGGTTCTAGTTGTCCTTGTTCAATTCAAGGTTGTAATAGAATTTATGGAGGATGGGAGGTGTGGTAGCGTGATATTCTTTATGGCTAGCCGTCAGTGAATTGACCTTGAGCACAACACTTTTAACCAACGTGGCTGCCATTTTATTACCGAGCCTGTTTTTAGTGTAAACCCAAAACCAATTGGGGTGTTTTAATCCCCTTACTCCGAAATAGATACCAATAAATTACCCGACTTATGTCCAAATTGTAGGATCAGATTTCATATTGAATGAGTTAGCGTGAGTTTAGGTAGGCTTAGGTTCTCGTGTTGTTATTCCCCCTTAGTGCGCCTTGCAGGCCACCCCCTACATAGCCATCAAAGAAGAGTAGTTGGAAACCCGAATCTCAAGAGTATTGCATTGATTTTAATCATACCCAGAATTAGATGAATGCTTAAATCCACAGACTCACATCCCTAGTTAACGTTGTTCTAACATTTGAAACAGAAAGACCGGTAAGTTTTTACTTTAGTCCTACCCTCCCATACTTTCTCAAGAGTTTCAGAATGCAATGTTTTATACTGTTTTTCATGTGAATCTGATAGTCATTTCTGTCGTAAATCACTCGTTTTCCATCCCCCCCCCCACAGTACGAACGTTATAAGGAAAATACGACGAAAACGAGTAATTTGCACTGAAAATGACCACCAGAATCATATAACACTATAAAACATTGCATTCTGAAACTCCTGAGAAAGTACAAATGACAACCTACCTAAAGTAACATTTCCCGAAATACACAAAACAACCCACATCGGCCTAAACGGTACTGAATTACTAAGAGCAACCGAAATACCCGGATATTACACACCATTTATATAAATCTCCATCACTTTACTAAACTAGCCTAACCTAACGTAACCTAACCCAACCTAACCTAACCAACCTAACCTAACCTAACCAGGCTTGGAGTAATTGTAATTGTAATTTAATAGAAATATAATTAATTACACATTTTTAAGATAATTGTAATTGTAATTGTAATTCGTTATTTCTAATGATGTGTAATTATAATTGTAATTGTAATTGTGTTTTTAAGTAATATAGTAATTGTATTTGTATTTGTAATTGAGCATTTAGGAGAAGAACAATTATAATTACATCACACAAATACTTTGATAAACGTATATAGTATGATATACTGAACAGGGAGAGAGAGAGAGAGAGAGAGAGAGAGAGAGAGAGAAGGGTGGATTTGCTCTGAAGTAAACATGTTAACCCGCCCCGTCCCGACGACGTATGGGTACGTCACCACGATTTGCATTTGCCAGTCCCGGCGACGTACCAGTACGTCGTGCAATTGCAAGGTACCTAATTTGCACAATTTTCAATTTTCGCACGTGATTTTTCGTATGTATACACGGGACACCTTCCTCTATTCCTGTACAAGAAACCAAGCAGGGACAATGCCTTACACTGCATAACCTCCCCCCTCCCCCCCTCATGCCATTGTCTTGGCAAAGGACCTGTTACCAGTGACCTGGCTAATAAAGTTATTCAGGGCCAGAGTGATTCCCCAATCGATGACAATGTGGAGGACAATGTTTACATAGCATTAGAAGAAGAAACAGCCAGAAATAATGATCAGGTAGTGTAGCAAAAATTGGTCAGGTATGGTGATTAGTTAGTGAGTGAAACAATGCTTATAATGCCTTTATTACTGCTTGAAAACCAATATACTGTCATACTACATATACATTCGTACCAAGTAAATAAATAAATACCGTTTATGAGTGGATAAAATAGTTACCCTCCCATAGAACTCGTTTTCTTTGGTGCCAGCATGTCAGAAAACCCACTCAGGTAAGGAGGAACTCCTACCTGGATTGGGCACTTTAAACCTCAGGTGAGCGATTTCTCTATGAATTTTCGATGTTTCTCACCAAAAGCGAAGGTTTTAGCCAAAAAAAAAAAAAATCGAAAATACCTCGGGACTGGGGGATGTCGGAGGTGCGGAAAACCTCGGGACGTGACGGGTTAAAGGAGACAGTAGTACTGTCTCGTGTAACATGTTTACTTGTGTAACAAGTAATTGAAATATAATTGAACACAAACTAGGTTGTAATTGTAATTGCAATTGTAATTTGAAAGTATTAAAACTGAGTAATTGTAACTGTAATTGTATTTGTCATTTTTTTCCTTCCCTGTAATTGTATTTGTAAGTGTAATGTAATAATGGACAAGTAATTCTAATTGTAATTGTAACTGACTGAAAGCATATGTAATTACTCCAAGCCTGAACCTAACCTACCTAGCCTGACCTAACCTAATCACGTACCTTAACTCTCCTCGTCGCTGAACTGATCGTCGTAGCCTTCAGGTCCAATCGGCACTCAGAGAGATGGAACAGCGTGTCCGGTCGACTGAGGACAGTACAACTTGGCAGCAGTGATGGGGAACTTGTGAAGTATTCGTTCCCGGAATTCTTTACAGAAGTAGTGCCCAAGGTACTGGCACAGGTACTTGGCGCGAATTCCAGGACGCTTCACCCACCCCTTAACGTCCCTCCACAGCCGTTCAATGTTCTCTGTGTGAATGGCACTATTGTCTGGGTCCACGAAGTTCACACTGTGGTTCACAAAGGCATGAACATAGTTTTCCTGGTCCAGATTGTCGTAAGCTCGCCACCGATCATTGTAAATAACTGACCCCTCACGTATGAACTGTTTTTATGATCGGCACGAGCGTTTCCCGGTTCCGCTGGAGACCTGCCTCACCTTCAACAAGGGGAACAATAAAACGTCGTTTGCTGACTCGTTCTATTCCTCCAAAGAGCCAGACCTGGGATAGAACTCGTCCAACGTTATGTTTCCTCTTGACGATGAGTGTTTCATCAACCTCAACCTCAACTCCTGGTCCACCAATGGGGTCTTGGTGATGAAACCAGAACTCGGTCACCTCGCTGCAAAAAGACCGCCAGTCTACGCTCGTTCTTCTTGAGAGGTTGAGGTTTTCAAAAACGGTCTCGTGCTCTCAGATCTTCTGCAGCCATAGATTGATGAAACCTAGAATTTGCCAAGGCTGACAATGGCTTCCTTCCAGGAAAGTTCCTTTAGAATCAGTGGTTTCGAAGGCACAATACCTTCTCTTCTTGGTCTTGGGGAGAAGGTATTTCCTGGTGCACCTCCAAACTTTCTTGTCCTCCCTGTAGCTGCACACAGCGTTGCACCGAGGATTCCCGTGGCTTCTAAAAATGTGAAGGCTGGCCATGTTATCTTTGTGTGTTTCTTTAATTACATCAAAGAAACTTGGGGAACAACCTTCACAAACGCCAGCCATCATGTAACTGAATCAGTTCTGAGTTCAAACTTTCCCGCTATGCGCAGGCTCACATATAAATTCTCAGCATCTGACTGGCTTGAAATGACGTCATGGAATGTGATTGGCTGAGTTCAATTTCAGTTATCAGAATCTGGCAGTAGGTGGCAGGACCAGAATCTGGTGTTTACTCCATTTTGTTAGCCAACTTAGAGCAGCATCCAGGCTTCTTCAGATAATTAAAAAAAAAAAAAAAGATAGATCTCAGAAAGTATTTATTTGCGACGGATGTATACTGAGAAGAAAATGATGTACTCAATACACCCTAGATATAGAGGTAAGTCATAATGTTCAGCCGTCGGGTAGGAATAAAGTAAAATAATATCGAAAGACCATACGAGTTATGATTAGACGTCGTTCTCCTTGGTCACCGAGGGACTCGAGGAGGGACAATACTAAAATTATATAAAGACCACTTGCACAATAATACATCCTGCACCCCTCTCCAACAATAACACTTTCACTTCAGTGATGAGACTTAATCATAACACTCGGTTCAAAATAAGACTCAAAATGACCTAACTTAATACTTCACGTCTTTCAAGAATTAAATTACCATCTTAGACTAATGAAATACACTTCGATTACATTATTTCCCTTGTAACTTATAATACAGAAAACTCCCCGAGTTAAGGTACAGTTATTTAGATTTTTGCCTAACAATGAATTGGGGGGGGGGGAAGTGTATGGTATGTAAGTGTGGTGACTCGTTTGGCAGATTACGACTTGCTTTGATGTTAAGATCCGCGGATCAGACGAAAGGCGGTGGTTGAGTCACGCAAGAACATTGCTATTAAACACACTATTAATCACTCTATTCTCTATAACATTCAATGTGAAAACAACGGAAGGGGAGAGTATGAGGCTTTAACACTAACCTGTGGATCAGACGAAAGGCGGTAGTTGAGTCACGCAGTTACAACTCGCCCTCGTCTTATATAACCTCGGATAACGGTCCGATTGCATTCGAGGATGTTAACTTCTGGTTACAGCTTTCACGTTAACAAGTATGTCTCGCATCACTCATATGGGAACTGACTTCTTTAGAGCTTATCGTATCTCACAAAGATTACACGACGATGAGGAAAATTTTAGTAGTATCGATAATCATCACATCACTTAATATCAGGTCTTCGTAATGATGTTTGGATGCTATTTATCAGTTAGCTCAGCGTGGGAAAGTACAACGATCGATATTTCGAGGTTAACTATACATAGAATATGATGGACTGTTTCTCCCCTTCTGGCACTTTCTCAATTAGCATTTCCATCACTAAAATGGATTGAGACTGAAAGATAGCTTTGAATTTACTCAGTTAAGAGGCTATGAAGACTAAGCCAATTTAAATGTTCGCCAAACTCCGCTACCAGCCTGTTTTATGGAGGGGGGGGGTGAATGGAGGGGTGGAGGGAGTGTGGTGGGCTGATGTGATAATACGAATTACATAATACATAAATGTTCACTTCTAACTTATCTCTACGATGCAAAAATCACTCTTATATTGTACTTACAGTACACTTATATTAGATTATAATTATCTACATCTCTACTAAATTGTTCTTAATTATTAAATTACAACTATCTTACAGCTAGGTTAAACTTATATTACATCTTAACCTAACTTACTGGCACTGCAGTAGTACGTGTAATTTTCGTTATAATAGGTGTGGAGCGTAAAAACAGAGGTCAGGATATTTAAAATATAATGGTATAGTTCTCTCATTTTTACCTGGTTCAAATTTTCACCCTGTTCCTACGTGATTAATGTAGTTCAATGGCTCGTCATCCTTTCCATAGCATTTATAACATCCTTTCCCTATTCTAGCGCAGTGGTAGTACTATATCCGAGGAGCGAAATTGTGATAAGGTAATTTTGACATTGTCCTGACTTCCCCCATATGTCTAACGGAAAATGTCATCATGCTATGTGCTAACTTACCTATTACTTTCTTATACATTTTTATGCAATGATTAAACACATTGGTACAAAATGTATACTGTAAATATAGGGCGAGAAGGTACAGTCGTGGCCATAAATAATCACCTATCACCCTGTACCCAGTGCCTCAGACTGGCTCCTTTATGCGCAGCAAGTAACACTGGAGTAAGAGGGGCAGAGAGGGAGGGGCCAGACAGAGAAGGCAAGGTGGGTGGGGGTACGAGCGAAGGTTCTGGGGTGGAGTGAGGGAGGGGAGGAAGGGTAAGTAGGGAAGGGAGAATGAAATGCGAAGTTGTGGCCATATAAATTGTCTATTTTCTTTCATTCACGGCGTGATATAAAGGAGTTACCATTCCGTAGATAAAGCTGCATTACACCTTGTATAGCTGCGTCAGAAAACGAGCTTTAAACAGGTGGTGATATCAAGGACTGGCTAGTGAGAGAAATATACTGACGTGGTATTAAACATTTGTACGGAGCTAGATATTTGTGTTTATCCGTGTATTTTGACTTCAGACGCAGAATGGAATCTGGATGGCTTTGACTTCCGTAATGTTTGTGTAAGAAACGTCCTCTACCCTTACATGTAATTAATTTTTGGAACAAAATATTATATACAACCTTTGACATGGCTATGTCCACAGTAAATATGATCACCCTCGCGGTATACACTCCCTCTATACAGTCACCATCATGTAAATTCAATAATTTTTTAATGACATCTATATATGAAAATGTTATTTAAAATAATTGTGATTAAAGGTAAATAAATTTGATGTCTGTGCTCATGGGTGGATATAGTAACGGTATCTCTCATTACCTGTTAGAGAGAAAATGAAACAAAATCCTACCCAAACTCCCAGAATATATCTGTGTCAATGTTTACCGACACTGGTCAAGCCAAAGCAACCAGGAAAGGCTTAGTAAGCAGTCCAGTGGCCTCATGCCTTAAAAACCTCATGCAGGCTTCGCAGCACCGGGGAAACAATGTTGTTGATGGTTTGCTGGTTTCGTTTGAACAGCAGCCACTCGTCTTTGGTGTGCTGGAGGAGGCAGGCCCGTGTCCTCTCGTTCTCTGGCTTCCACGCGTAAGGTGACCAGATTTACTGGAGTTAAAAGCGGGACATCGTCACGTGTGTGTGTGTCTGTGTGTATATATATACAGTATATGTATATATATACATAGAGAGAGAGAGACACTGACTTAAATGCGAGTGACAGTGACGGCTGCTACGCAACACCTCACCCTGAGGCTGCTAATTAAACACTAATGTCTCAAACGAACTCCAGTGACCAATATACAGTACGGTACGGTCAATGGGCCGACCAAAGTTCCAGTTAGTATTACAGATTTTATATTAACAATTCGGTATTTCATTTGGTTTGGATTAGGCATAATTTTACTAATTCATCATAATTTCATAAAAGGTCATATTATATCTACTGCAATAGTAATTTTCTAAAAGCGGGATATTTTAGATAATTTGCACAAAAAGCAGGACATTTTATTCACAGTAAACATAGCGGGAAAGATGAAAAAAAAAAAAAAAAAGCGAGACCGGCCCGCCTAAAGGCGCGACTCTGGTCTCCTTATCCACATGTTGACAATCTGGGTTCAACTCAGTCTCGATGGCTCTGCACTAATATTTGATCTGTCACGTCAGTATACTTCTCTCTCGAGCCAGTCCTTGATATCACCACCTACCTAAAGCTTGTTATCAGACGCCGCTATACAAGGTGTAATGCAGCTTTATCTACCGAATAGTAACTCCTTTATGATGCCCCGAATGAAAGAAAATAGACAAATTACGTGGCCACAACTTCGCATTTCATTCTCCCTCCCCCACCTACCCTCCCTCCCCTCCCTCACTCCACCCAAGCATCATCGCTCGTCCCCCCACCCACCTGCTCTTCTCTCTCTGACCCCTCCCTCTCAACCCCTCTTACCCCAGTGTGACCAGTGTGACTTGCCGCCGGTAAGGGAGCCAGCCTGAGGCATGGGATACAGGAGTATAGGTGATTATTTATGGCCACGACTGTACAATCGTGTTCTTATTTGGTTGAGAAGCTACAATACAATGGCACTGGTAAGAACGCGATTGTACTATGATGTCCATTGCTTGTGAGATATGGAACTATTTCCCTCGCCTGTTGGAGCGTTGATAATCAGTACACCAGACAATAAATAAAATGGTTCCATATCTTACCAAGATAATACAATAGATGATATGAGCAGATATGTAGCCAATCCCTACTTATAAACGTGGCTATACAAACTAACTTAAAAATATAGTTTGAAAATGCATCTTACAGGCCATATAATATGTACCATACATGTTAATTATGAATGAAGAGGAAATAAGAGGAAACAGCAAAAAATATCGTTGAGGTGCTCCTTACACGTTATGGTTGTTAGTCTGACACAACCAAGAGAAAATGTTTTATCCTTCAGTAAATAAAGCATAGAAAGTCTAATATTCCCTAGCTCTGCATCCAACAGCAATCAGTTTCATTTCTCCCAGAAATATTTTATTATGAGTCAGGATATTATTCTTTGTTCAAAATTTTATCGTGGTTTCTTTTGGATCAAATATTACACTTTTCATCTCAGTTCCCTCTCTGCCTAATATTTCATTTCCATTTTTTAGCCTGATGTATTTGTCATCTTCAACTTAATGTAACAAGTCAGCTTAACTGGACTGGTTTGGAATGCTTTAGTACATTTGGAGTGGCCTGAGTAATGTCCACTCTTTGACCAGAGGAAATTACTACCAATGTTAGTGTTCTAAAAAAGAATATTATCAGAATCTTGTTCTTCATCAGCAAATTATTAAAGAGATCTTAGAGAAACACCTTTGGAATTTCGGCTTCTTGTTCTTCCTAATATTTCTCCTAGAACTAACGGCAAATTTGTTGACTAAGTCGTGTGTAAACAAGAAATGGTCTACATTACAATTTTATATAACAGAGAATTGTGTCATAATAAATACCAACCACATGCCAAGCACCACACGCTCACACCGAAGCTTTCTTAATGGAAAAAGATTGTAGCTGATTTGTTCATCGCTTATTATAACTTATCACTAAAGATGTGCAGGTGGCAGTTTTAGACCACGACACCGTAGAAACAGTACTGTTACGTCCCCACCCCACACTGCCACAGGTTCCAACAGCAATACTACAGTACAGAAAGGACGTTGCCTAGTGAGTTATTCTTCCTATGGTCAGCCTTTCATTGTACAGCACAAGATCAGCTGAGGCGAAAATAAACACTGGCTTCTTAAAGTTCACTGTCTCTATTTTCCAGATAATTTCACTTAATGCTTTCCAACTTTCTGTTCTCACAAGCACTGGAGCTGTACAAACTTTACTAACTGCAGTTACACTTAATGCTTGACAACACTTCACTGTTTCACGAGTACCGATGATATACGAACTTCAGTAACACTTCACTACCAACACTTCACTGTTTTCACAAATACCGAAATATACAAACTTCACTGCACTGACACTGAACTACACTCAAACTGAACTGAAAACCGACTAAACTTGCCGAGTCTCTTCCCCATTCTCATATAAGCTTCCTATATTCTGAAGTTTTCTACATTCTACGAGAACAACAGTTGCCAGATCGAAGATATCCAAAACATGCAAGAGTTTCCTTACATTACATACCACTGTAAATTATTTAGCATACAAACCCAAATCAAACTGCACAATTTAACAATCACATAAATAAAACATTATAGAGAAAAAGAGCACAAAAATTAATGCATAACTTATGAAATAACTATGCTCACAAACAGCAGGCAAACTGGCCACTCTGACTCATACCGAAGCTACAGTAAACAATGGGAAACGTCGAGAAGCTCCTCGACTACCTAACTGGCAAATATCGCTTCTTAACACTACCCTCTCTCTAGTCCTTTGTTGTCCCGACAAAATTACACAATATATACGAATATAAACCTTAATCCTAATGGAACAACTAACTATACATAAAATAAGCCTTCAAATTATCAGGTACCCCCCGTGGTCAGCCACCTTGTCATGGTGGGGGGGCTTGCGTGCTCCTGTGATCCCACAAGCCTGCCTGTGGATGTAGCAACATCTGGCAGGGTCTCCCATGCGGGTAGGGTTGTGGGTGAGGGGTCTGACTAAGCACTGCCCAAAACGTAGGTTACCCGTATGGGTCATCGGTGCCGCCCTCCAGAGGGATCACTTTGGTGCTGTCCTGAGTTGGTTGGTGGGGTGTCTGGACTGGGGGGTGTTGGGGAAGGGGGTCTTTGCACTGGTGGGAGCAAACTTTCGAAGCACGGGGTGTCCTTTTTGGGACACCCTCTGGGGTACCCCGCTCCCATCAGACAGCGCTCGGTCCCCTCACTCCCTGGTAGGCGGTTTCTTTTGGCTCCTGGTGCCAATCCATATTCACCAACATATATATGGATATATTAAACAATTCTTTAACCACTCGTGTGGTCGGTGACCAGCCGCACGAGTCGGCATCAACTGGTCACTCTCTGGCTGACGACCCTGTACCCTCCGGGTCATCTGCCATAACTGCGAATCAAGATGCCCTTTCTTTCGAGCTGTTACCTGGTGTTTTTGTGAGACACACTTATACAAAATATATAGTCCTCAAAATGGATAATGGTACTTCCTTCCGGAACCTGAACTGTTTTCAGATTTATAATGGTCTAGTTACAGCATGTGGATTTACCCCCAAGATCTCTTTGCAGGGCGATGGTTCTCTATTGTTAGAAGCCAGGAATGAAGAGGAGAGTTCACGCATCCAGTCTCTAACTGTGGTCGCCGGTTATCCTTTATCTGCCTCTCGTCACTTGGTCCTAAATCGGTCCTGAGGGGTTGTGTATTCTCATGACTTGATCTCATATTCTGATTCTTCCCTCTTAGAGGGGCTTGCTCCTCAGGGTGTTGTAGCAGTACAGAGAATTATGAAGAAAGTTGATGGGGTTTTAACCCCCATGCCCACCCCTGAGAGGTAGGCCTCTCTTTCCACACAGGTAGCTCTGTCTTATTTTTTAGAACACACCTCTGCCCACAGTGGCTCGATCCCTGTATATACTGATGGTTCCAAGTCCCGCATTGGGACAGGCTTTGGTGTAGTTTTCCATGATTTTAGCCGTGGTGGGAGTCTTCCTCCTTCCGCCTCCGTTTTTACTGCTGAACTTACAGCTATTTTAGTTGCAGTTGAGTTGATTTTTAGTTTCCCCCCTGCTTCTTTCACTATTTTTAGTGGCTCAGCCAGTGCCTTGCAAGCTTTGTCTTGTGGCTTCTCATCACACCCTCTAGTCCTGTCTATCTTGGAATGGCTCTTCTTATTACACAGATGCGGATTTTCTGTACAGATGTGTTGGGTCGCTGCTCATGTGGGGGTTGTAGGCAATGAGTGTGCTGACTCTGTGGCAAGAGCCGCTGCCTTCCTCTCCCCATTACCCTGTCCCATCTGAGGATTTATTTACAAGCACTATAGAAACTCCCTGTACTGTTGTTTGCAGATGATACCGTGTTGTTGAGTGAAGACGAAGGGGAGCTGCAAGGCTTGGTGGATGAGTTTGAGAGAGTGTGTAAGAAACGGAATCTAAAGGTGAATGTAGGGAAGAGTAAAGTGATGGTCTTTGAGAGAGGTGAAGTCAGTGAATGTACAGCGAGGTTGGATGGTGAGGAATTGGAAAATGTGAGTACGTTTAAGTACTTGGGTAGTGTGATGAGTAAGGATGGAGGTTTGGAGGGTGAAGTGCTTGAAAGGGTACAGCAGGGAAGAAAGGTTGCTGGTTCTTTGAAAGCAGTGATAAGAAACAGGGAAGTGAGCATGGAAGTGAAAAAGTTACTACATGACAGTATTGTGATACCAACTCTAACGTATGGAAGTGAAGCTTGGACGTTGTTGGAAGGACACAAGTCAAGAGTGAGAGCTGTGGAAATGAGTTATTTAAGAGGAGCATGTGGAGTCACATGGAGAGACAGGCTGACGAATGAGGATATAAAGGAACGTTGTGGTGTTGATGTGGATGTGATAGGAAGCGTTATGAGGAACACACTGAGGTGGTTTGGCCATGTGGAGAGGATGGAGGGTAAAAGACTGACGAAGAGAGTGTATGTGAGTGAGGTGGAGGGGGAAAGAGAGAGGGGGAGGCCGAGGATGAGATGGAGAGATGGGGTGGAGAGGTATATGAGAGAGGGGGGTGTGAGTTGGGAGCAGGGGAGTGAAATGGCGGGGGACAGGGCGACTTGGAGGCGATTTGTTTGTGGCCACCCCAAACGGGATTGAGGCGTCTGGCAGTAGATAGATAGACTATAGAAGCCATCCATCTCTGTTGGCAGAGAAGATGGGATGCAGTAGGGACGAACAAACTCCGCAGCATTCGTCAGAAACTGGGCGATGGAGGGTATGTGGAACTATTCTGACAGTGGGAAACAGCTTTGGCCCGTCTCTGGATTGGCCACACTAGGCTGACTCTTGTTTTTTTAATGGAAAAGGTGCCCCCTCCCTATTGTGATGACTGTCTGGTTCCTTTGACTGTGCAGCATCTTCTTTTGGAATCCCCAGGTCTTGAGGACCTTCGTCGGCAGTACCTTTCCGGGTGCCGAGCCGATAACGGACCTTATCTTCTCTCCTCGGTACTTGGGGAAGAGGCTTGTGCTATGGGAGGAGGCACCTTCTCCTTTGTGTTAAGTTCCGGCCTTCTCCACAAACTGTAGGACTTTACCATATTTTAGTTTGTGTTTTATACTGTTCTCGTTTAACCTCAATCTTTCCACTACGTTTTAGTTTTGGTTGTTTCTTTGATTTTGTCGTTTTGTTTTATGCATCATTTTATTTATTTATTTATTCATTTATTTTTTGACTTCCTTTTAATGTTTTTGTTCTGTGGCATATGACCTCTGCTGTTGTGCCGCCATGTCACATTTTCATTTATTCATTCACTCAACTTATCAGGTCTTCTTCTGTGCTGCTTCCAACAACGTCCTTGTTCCTCCACACAGTCCACCCCTCCAGGAAGGTCTTGGTCTTCATCGTGATTCACATCTTCTCTTGGGAAACTGTCACCATCCTCTTGCACTTCAGCTCCTTGGTCCTTCTCAATATCCTAGGCTGCGGCAGAGCACGATTCCTTGGAGACGTCCCAGCTGTACTGTCCTGGCCCAAGGTACTGCCACAGACGATTCACGTGTACCACCTTTGGGCGAGACTCCCTGCCTCCCCGAATATGATACGTCAAGTCTGCTAGGCAGTTCAACACAGTGTAAGGTCAATCCCACGGGCTCTGCAGCTTCGGTGACTGTCCCTTCTTTCGCTGAGGATTGTATAACCAAACTTGGTCACCATCCCTGAAGCTCACCTCACTTGCCTTAGCACTTGCACTTCATCACCTGTCCTGAAAACTTGGGGGCTCCTCGCACTTGATGATGTACCTCAGCTAGCTTTTCCTGAAGGTGCTTCACATAGCTGGAGGTGTCTGTAGGCAGCTCTTCACCAGGTGGTCTTCCCAGTAACAATCAACTGGTAAATGTAACTCGTGGCCCAACATCAGTTTTCCAGGGGTGTAGCTGGTAGGCTCATGGAATGCAGACCAATATGCCATCAGCAACACAGGTAATTTCTGGTCCCATTCTGTTTGTCCCTCTGTGCAGTACTTGGCCAGTTATTGTCCCATGGTCCAGTTGAATTTCTCCACCATCCCATCTGACTGTGGCTTTAGGGGGGCCGTCCCGGTCTTCTTGATTCCCAATAACTTGCAGAACTCACGGAACACAGCAGACTCGAAGTTTCTACCCTAGTCTGAATGTAACTCTTGTGGCATCCCAAAACGACAGAAAAACCGGTCAACCAACACCTGAGCAACAGTCATAGCCTCTTGATCAGGGATGGCATAGGCTTCTGGTCACTTTGTGAAGCAGTCCATGGCGACACATATACTGGTGTCCTTTTGCAGTGAGTGGCAGAGGTCCAGCAATGTCCACCATGACTCTTTCAATCTGTGAATCCACTTGGTACAGCTAGAGAGGGGCACAACCGCGTTTCTTGGGTCCCTTCTTGGCACATACATCACAGGCCTGACACCACTCTTCAACATCTCGACACTTGCCAATCCAGTAGAGTTTCTGTCACAGTCAGCTTAGAGTGTTCTTCACTCCCAGGTGCCCACTAGTGATCTGGTTATGGGGCTCATTCAAGATCTTGGACCTCATCTTCTATGGAATCACCAGTTGCCAATACTTGCTGAAGCCATCAGGTGTCTCCCACTGACGCTCCAGTAGTCCGTTGTTCAAACGAAGGTCCCAATAACTCCAGTAGCTCTTGGTCGCAGGGCTTAACCTGGAAACTTCCCAAGATTGTCGCACTGTACTCCACTGCAGCCACTCTAGCACTGGTTTTAGCTCTGCATCCTCCATATGCATCTTCTTAAGGTCTTCTGCATCTGACACAGGCCCTGTCACAACCGTATGATGGCATTTCTTGCCAAGATTCCCATTCCTACTGCACTTCTTGCCATCTGTTCTTCTGTCTCCTCGCACACTATTCATCAAGGTTCTCCTGTATTTCTTCAGTGGTGGGTCTTCTTGGGAAAAATTGGGTGGTTGTTGCCTCTCGTCACCAGTCTTCACTAATTTACTCTCATCATTCTCAACTGGACACTCATAGCTGAAGTGTCCCACCTCACATGTCCAACACACGTTTGTTACAACTGAAGATTCCTTGCACTGCTCTGTTCCTGCTCCTTCTTCCATTTGTAGCAATCCACCTTCTTGTGTTCCAGCTTCCTGCAGAACCAGCAACCTCCTCTGATATTCTCCTGTTCTTTCTTCCACTTCTTGCAATCCACTTTCTGATGTCCTGCTTTTCACAGTACCAGCACCTTCCTTCAAAATTTTCCACTTCCCGTACCTGTGCCTTTCTTGCCTTGAATCGTGCACTACGACCTGTCTGAAAAGTGGTTGCACTGGACCTGACATTGGACTCAAACTTTAGAGTCCTTGCTAGTGTTTCTTGCATGCTTCTGGGTTGTGCTTGCTTTACTTGCACTTTCAACTCTGCAGTGTATAGAGCATCGCTAAACTGGTCCCTCAGAGGAATAGCCAACAGGTTAGGTGCTGCTCTAGGGCATGCCTTATATGCCATAATCTCCAGGTCATGAGCAAGCTGCTGTAGGGATTCTTCTTGAGCCTGTACACAGCTCCAGAATCTTGCTCTGTAAACCTAAGTCTGGTACAGTCATAAGAAAAACTATCGTTACCCTTCAGAGCTATGCACTATGACAACAACGAAGTGTTGGGGAATGGCGGGACAGGATAGTTTGTTCCGCAAACCCGTAAATGTCGTTATGTGAGACACAGATAATATAATTTGTGCTAGAGGTAATGAAAGCTAATTAGATCGTTTGGCCTCTGTACATAAAGACAATACGTTTTATTATCCGGCACCGAATTCATTAAATAAAAATACAACAGAATGGTGTATAGTCGGCAACACACATGCAGACGGGCAGTGAGTATGTGCACCCATGCCAGACGTATTATAGTACTTCAGCTGATACAAGCCAAGTTAGTAAATTTCAATGAAATAATGATATGTATTGCTTTCTACATATAATGAATGTCGAATAGAAGAAATTAAATTAATAATACGTGTTCAGTCTCTTTGGTTTAATATTTTGTATACCCAACCCCTGTTTCCAAAACAGCCTCTAGACGTCTGAAGCATCCATCTGAAGCACTTAACCACCCATCTAAAGCAAACATATGAACTCATGCACACCTGCTAGACTATCATTGAGAAAAAAAAAAAAACTTTGATGCCTATAGATTTAATACCCTTAAAAATAATTTATTGTTGTATTATATAGATAATAGGTGTTGAATACCAGGAAAATAATAAACGTGCTGAGCTTCATTATTAATCCCTGGTGGGGCGCTCAGGGTAACGCAAACACGTCCTATATATTTCCCCGCCATATGGCTCATTCTTGCTCATTATTCCAACTCTTGTAATGGGACTGTGATATGGCAACACTAGATAGGGGAGGGGCGAACAGCAATGATCCGTCCACATAACCCAGCTAACGTTCGTTTGGCATCGAACATTTCTGGGGGTAATGATAGTTTTTCTTATGACTGTACATGGTCCCATATCTGCACTCCAGCACTTCTACTAGGGACTGATAACTGTTCCTCTCCATCACTGACATCTGGCCCAGAGTTTCCATTGCAGCACCCTTAAAGCTAGTAGCAAGCTGCACTGTCCTCTGCCTATCATCCCAACCATTCTGATCTGCAAATAACTCAGATTGTGCAGGGTAAGCTTCCCAAGATACTCTACCATCGAATTCCTGAGGTTTCTTTTTAATTGGACCTCCATTATAGCCAAGCACTTCACTGATGTGAGGCCTAAAAACTGGGTCATTATAATTAAGTCCAGGACTTAAAACTTCTGCTTTCTGATTGTTCAACCCTGTAATGGTACCTTTAGATGCTTGGGATCCGTCAAGATTGACCATACACTGTCCATTCCTTTCATATGCTCCATGTTCACTAATCTGAGGCTCAGCAGTGCAATATTTCTCTGCAGCCTCAAATTTCTCACTAATTATCTTCACATGGTCAACTACATGCTTCAACTGGTTGTCCACATGCCATTTGCACTCCGTCAGTATTTCCTCACTAATTGACTTCAACTGGTCGTCTGCATAGTGTTTGCTCTCAGTCATATTATTGCATACCTCATATTTCTGCTGCCGTAGCTCACCATATACCTCCTCCTTCAATTGTTCCTGTTCTTCCTTCATTTCCCCCATGAAAGCATCCAGCTGTCCTTGCATCCTCAGTTGTAACTCCCTCTGTTGCTCCTGTAATGCCTCTTGAAGTTGTTCATATCGATCTCTTTGTTCTTCACGTTGTGCCTCTAGTTGTTCACCTGTGCCTCCAGTTGTTCTTTCAGTTCTTTCTGTTCTTCATTCTGTGCCTGTAATTGTTCTTTGATTTCGTTCCTGAGCTCTTTCTGTTCTTTACTTTGGGCCTGTAATTGTGCTTGGAGGTCCTTCTGTCCTTCAATCTGTGCCTGTAGTTGGGCACTTTGTGCCCGTAATTGTTCTTTGAGTTCTATCGTCTGTGCCTGTAATAGCTTCACAATTGTCGCCAGGGACATTTCCTCCTCCTGCCCAGCTCGAGACCTTGTCTGCACACCTCCTGCATCCATGTCGAAAGTTAGACTCACTGCAGCCCCAAATAATCCACACTCTTGACACCAGTGTTATGTCCCCATCCCACACTGCCACAGGCTCCAGCAGCAGTAGTACAGTACAGGAAGGATGTTGCCTAGTGAGTTGTTCTTCCTATGGTCAGCCTTTCATTGTACAGCACACAAGATCAGCTGAGGCGAAAAAAAACACTGGCTTCTTAAAGTTCACTGTCTTTATTTTCCAGATAATTCCACTTAATGCGTTCCAACTTTACTTCACTATTCTCACAAGCACTGGAGCTTTACTAACTGCAGTTACACTTAATGTTTGACAACACTTCACTATTTCACGAGTACCGATTATATACCAACTTCAGCAACACTTCACTACCAACACTTCACTGTTTTCACAAGCACTGAAAATATACAAACTTCACTGCACTGACACTGCACTACACTCAAACTGAACTGAAAACTGACTAAACTTGCTATAGTCTCTTCCCATCCTCATATAAGCTTCCTATATTCTGGAGTTTTCTATATTCTGGAGTTTTGTACATTCTACAAGAACAACAGTTGCCAACTCGAAGATAACCAAAACATGCAAGAGTTTTCTTACATTATATAACACTGTAAATTATTTAGCATACAAACCCAAATCAATTACAGAATTTAACAAACAATCACATAAATAAAACATTATAGAGAAAAGGAGCACAAAAATTAATGCATAACTTATGAAATAACTACACTTACAAACAGCAGGCAAACTGGCAACTCTGACTCATACCGAAGCTACGGTAAACAACGGGAAACGTCGAGAAGCTCCTCAACTACCTAACTGGCAAATTTTACTTCTTAACTGTATATTAATATACTTGTACAGGTACTCACAACCGTGACAAGAATAAAAGCATAAATCATAATGGTAAAATAATGTTGTTAAGAACAACTTTAATGTAATATCCGTAGCTGGAAGTAAGAGCATGCCTAAGTAAGTCAGAGTTTTCTCTGTGCATGGACAATGCTTCTACAGCTCAAAACCTGAAAAGAACGCAAATAGCGGGTTTTCGGGAGCCAAAACCTTGCAGACACAATTAGGTCATGGGCCAGTCATTATGTTCAAGTTTGGTTGGAATCGGTTAATTCTGAAGGGTAAAGGTGCCTCCCACAATCAAACAAGAAAGAAAGAAAGAAAATGCCTATAAGAGCAGCATGAAGCTGGCCAAAAGAAAAAATACAAGAAAGAAAAAAAAACGCGACTAAAAATAAGGGCAGCATGGAGCTGGCCAATATATGGCGTAAATGGGAAACTGCTGAATCCTGTTAAGAGAATGTATGAGGGTGCTAAGGCTGTAGTGCGTGTGGATAGTGACCCGAGTGGATTTTTCTATCAGAAAGATGGATTGAAACAAAAATGTGTCATGTCTCCATGGTTGTTCAATCTGTATATAAATAGGATTAATAAAGAGATAAAAGGTCGAGCAGTGGATGTTGGAGCAGCCCTGATAAGCGAGGACAGTGTTTGGAAACTTCCTGTTCTGTTGTTTGCAGATGATAATGTACTATTAAGTAAAGACAAAGGGAAACTGTAAGGCTTGGTGAGTGAGCTTTGGAGTGTTTGTACGAAACAGAATCTAAAGGTGAATGTAGGGAAGTGTAAAGTTATGGACTTCGAGAGAAATGAAGTCACTGAATGTACAATGAGGTTGGATGTTAAGGAAATAGAAAATGTGAGTGCATTTAAGTATTTGGGTTGTGTGATGAATAAGGATGGAAGCTTGGAGGATGATGTGCTTGAAAGGGTACAGCAATGAAGAAAGGGTGCTGGTTCTTTGAAAGCAATGATAGGAAATAGGGATGTGAGCATGGAAGTAAAAAGAGTCATATGATCTCAACCCTAACGTACAGAAATGACGCTTGGACCTTGTTGAAAGGACACAGGTCAAGAGTGAGAGCAGTGGAAATGCGTTATTTGAGAGGAGCATGAGGAGTTACATGGAGAGACAGAGTGACAAATGAGGAAGTGAAGGAACGTTGTGGTGTCTATGTGGGTGTAATAGAAAACGTAAGGACAAATACACTGAGATGGTTTGGCCATGTGGAGAGGATGGAGAGCAAGAGACTAACAAGGAGAGTTTATAGGAGCAAGGTGGAGGAGGGGAGAAGGAAGGGGAGGCCGAGGATGAGATGGAGGGATGGAGTGAAGAGGTATTATGAGAGAAGGGAGTGTGAGCTCGGGGGAGGGCAGTGAAATGGCGGGGGACTGGGTGGCATGGGGGCGATATGTCTGTGGCCTCCCCTTACAGGATTAAAGCATCTGGCAATAGATAGATAGATAGAAAATGAACAATCGATGACTGCTCTTTACTTAATTTCTTTGTGCTGCAAAACACAGGATGGTCAACATATACTGCTCTTCTTCCACTCCACCGGAAAATTTCTCGTTTATTGAGAGGATGCTTTGGCCAACGTTATCACTGTTTACCATGCACCATTTAGTCATTTTGTCCTCCTGCTGCCACACCCAGACCCACATCAGCAAACTCAGCCGTCCCCACGAAACATAAGATACTTCCAGGTGAGCTTTCAGTGAAGCGTTATTTCTGGTCCAAAATATTGATAACGATATAAGTACCATCATTCAAATCTAGAACACTCTTCAGTGTACTTGCTGGATCCTCCAAAAGGCACTACTACAGTCACGGCGAACGACTATGAAGTTGTCATTATCGTATCCTGGCAACCTACCATTCAAAAGTGTGCCCTATTTTTTGTATGAGAAGCAAGTGATCCGTTTATAATATGGTCGTGTATGATAATATTCGTGTATAATATATTCGTGCATAATAATATGATTCGTGTATGATATGATACGAAATCGGATGCACTTTTGAATGGTAGGTTCCCATGGTACGATAATGACAACCTCACAGTCGTGCGCCGCGACAATATGTAAGATTAGGGTATCGAGAGAGGAAGAGCGAGGACCAGTTAATGTATCTCCACTTGCTTCTGAAACCGCAATTTGAGAAAGTGGGAGGGGGTGGGGAAAGACTAAGAAAGCGTTGGTTTGTTGACTTTTTTTTTTTTTTCAGACAGTTGTCAATACCCTATGTCCTACCACCATATACACATACACTTAGTTCAAACTGATAAATCGTTATTCATTGTTAATGCACACTGAAAATTACTCATTAGAACTTTAATTGTTTTTGAATGTGCCTTTTTTTCTTGAACAACTAATATTTTGTAAAGGCTATGACAGTTTGTAAATTAATATTTTATTAGTAAAATTTTTATCGATTGCAAGCACAAATGGAAGCATACTCTTAGACCATAAAAAAGGAAAGATGCTTGGCAACATAGATAAATATTAATATACATTCAACGAATTAGAACAAAATTTTATTCGGATCTATCACTGTTGCATCGCAAAAGTTTCAACACAGACAGGTTGCTTTAGTAGGCTGACCTCTGATAGTTCTTGTATCTTCAATTCTTTGCTTACAGAAATTTTGCTACTGCTGGCCACGGATCAGATTGACTTGTACCGCCACCATTCAAGGGAATGAGTAATCTAGTGTTTGCACTTTGGAGAGACATCGAAAGCCTTTTGTCACTGCAAAAAACATTGCGAGTATAGTGAGAAACAGCTCTCTACCACCAATGAATGTAGGGAAGTGGTTAAGACTAAGTTGACAGGCGTTGTAAGACGAGATTCTGCATTTCCTGTTACAACCTCAGCACTCTGAATCACGTCTTCAGATTACTTGGCTAATCTTTAGCTTTGGGTTCAGAATTATGACGGACTGATTTACTTCAGGCGTTGTTTTATTTTATTTATTTATTTATTTATTTATTTCTGTGTTAAGTACAAGGTTTATAGCACGTTTGGGCGAATTCTATTTAGTATGTGGGAAATTTCTTTTTGCAGGAAGGCCTAGGACTGGAGAGAGAGAGAGAGAGAGAGAGAGAGAGAGAGAGAGAGAGAGAGAGAGAGACCTGACTTGCTGTGAAATGCTGGTGGTCTACAAACTGAAAGAAATCTTTCCATTTATTTGTGTTCATTCATATGTCTTTTAATCCGTATATTTTTCGAGTACGATATAATTTTTATATATTTTATATACCTGTATGTTTTAAACAAGATGGTCAAATGAGAGAACTAGTATTACACTCCGACAGTGTTGACTCCATTGGTGATGAGGCATGGGGCTTTCGGGCGTAAATTGGAATGAATGACATACGCCAGTTTAATCTTATGGACTTAGAGACAAAGGCATAATAGGCCGGCCTGGGGAGGATCCGGCAAAGAAGGAAGGTTAATAAAATAATGGTATAACTATTTCATTTTAATTTAGTCCTGGTTTTCATCTCTGGCGGTTTAGTTCATGTAGTTCAGTGGCTGAAAAATAACAATGCTATGGGCCCTACTACCTTTCCATAACAACTCTTCGTGACGAGGATCATATTCTGGTATTAAATCATTACTGCATCTCAGCATTCAAGCAGGAAAGGTGACAATTTATGGCCAAACGAGAGTAAAAACATCATAGTAATATAGTGCTTCTCATAAAAGCATCAATAATAACAATAGAGTAATACTTTAAAAAACGGAGACAGTATAAGGCATGTTGATAGAAGCAACAACCTATTTATTTCCTTATCTTTGCATCCTTCACCTTTTGTTCAGCTTCCCTTTTTCGTCCTCATCCTTCCTTTCTATATGCTCTCTCTCTCTCTCTCTCTCTCTCTCTCTCTCTCTCTCTCTCTCTCTCTCTCTCTCTCTCTCTCTCAATAATAATTTCCAAGAAAGAGAGAGAGAGAGAGAATAAGAGGGGATGGGAGAGAGGGTAATTTACGGAGGGGAAAAATAATGAAAGCAGAGAAGTTGATGCGGAAATAGAAAAAAAAAAAAAAAAAGTAATATCTACATCACGGGATGAAGGAAAACAATTGGAGAATAAAAGGCACAAAGGAAAGGATTACGAGTTAAGGATTTTTTTTTTTTTCCAAAGCTTCTTCATTCCTTGATTCCCACCCCCAAGCGTGAGAAGCTGAGGGGGAGAAGGCATTATGTATGGCCTCATTAATAAACAAAGACGGAGCTAATTATACTGATCTGAACAACCTCTCTCTCTCTCTCTCTCTCTCTCTCTCTCTCTCTCTCTCTCTCTCTCTCTCTCTCTCTCTCTCTCAGCTCGTGTTGTTGCAATTAACCTGTCTGATTGCTTCTGTCTTTGTACTGATTTATCATCTTGTTTCAGAGGAGAAATTATTGAGAGAGAGAGAGAGAGAGAGACGGGGGGGGGGAGGTTAATTCCCATGCATATCGGGTTACCATTTCTTTTTCCTTTATGTTCTCCTTTCAGTTCAGCATCATCTCTTTACTCCCTCTTTTCTTTCCCTACTTTTTTTCCTTATTTTCATTTTGCACATTTCAAGACCATCATCAATAGCATCATTTTCACCACTACCAGCACTGCTATTAATAATACGATAACCGCAACAACGTGTTTGACCATCACACTCACAGCTACTAACATTATTACCACCACCACCACAACTACCAACATTGCCACTACCACCAAACGGCCAATGTTACCACCACCACAGCCACCAGCATTGATACTACCATCACAGCTACCAGCATTACCATCACCAGCACAACTGTCAACAGTCCCACCACCACCAACGCTACCAACATCACCACCACCGCCTCAGCTACCAACATTAACACCTCCACCACAATTACCAAAATTACCACCACCTTCACATCTAATAATAATACCCCAACCACACCAAAAATACCAATATTATAACCAGTACCACATATACCAAAATTACTACCGCATTACAAACTACCGGCAATACCATTACCACACGGCAGCTACGAACATTACCACCACCAGTCCACCACCACAACTATCGACAGTCCCACCACCACCATTACCAGCATTACCACCACCAACACACCTACCATCATTATCACACCTACCAATATTACTGTCACTACCAATATAACCACCATTATCAATATTACCACCACCATCACATCACCAATAGCACCATCCCCACCACAACTACGGACATTAGCATCACCACCAAAACTAAAAACATTACAACCACCACAACTACCAGTATTACCACCAACACAGCTGCCAGTATTACCATCAATACACCTACCAACATTACCATCTCCACCATAACAACTACAAACGTTACCACCACCACCACCAAAACTACCAATATTACCACCACCACCACAACTTCCAAAATTACAGCCACCACAATTACAAACATTATCACCACCACAACTACTAACATTACTCCCACAATCCATAACTACCTATGTCACCTCCATTCCCACATTGCCACAACCACCACAGCCATCAGCATTACAGCCACCAATATCACCACTACTATCACACCTACCAACTTTACCACTACCACAACAGCCAACATTACAGCAGAAGCAGCACTGAACATACTTGAGGTTAAAATCTTTTGGAATTTATCTTGGAAACACCATATTACCTCTTTCGTAAAATCTTCTTCCAAGATAGTACTGTAGGTGTGTTAAGCCGACTCAGTGCCTTCTTTACACCTACTCAGTTATTGATTTAATAAACGGGTCTTATTCGTTCCTGTGTAGAGCACAATTCTCATGTTTGGGGAGGCTCCCCATATGCAGCTCATCTCATGAAGGCTAAGTGAAAGATTTTCGTCTCATTAACAATCCTTCTTTTACTGACTCCTATCAACCTCTGTCTCTTTCCCGCGCTGTTACATCTTTATCTCTTCTCTATCGCTACTGCACATGCCAGCATTATTACCGCCATCACAACTACCAGTTTTACCACCATTACCAAAGCTATCAGCATCATCAACACCACCACAACTGCTAACAGTACCACCTCAAACCACAGTTACAAACATTAAAACCACCGCCACCACAACTGTAGCACCAGTCGAGCATGGAGGTACTCCCAAGGTGGATGGAAAGCTGAAGATAGGGAGGGCTGGAGCTCCCATTTCATCAGCCCTCGGAACTAGTTCCTCACCATCCCCCTTTGCTGATCTTTTTCAGTGTTTCAGCAACAGAGGGAAGGCCAGCATACTCTCGAATACAAGTTTCTCTAACTGTCAACACCAAACTACATGCACATTACACATTACACTTCCTATTCAAAATTCAAACAAAATGGCATCTCATAATCAAGCCTCTGAGTTCCCCCGGGGGGGGGGGGATAAATGCCCCCACCATCTGCCCCTTTCCCGATGGCGACCCAGTGAGATGCATGGGACCACTGTCTGAATACCTTCATTTCTGCAACATTCGCGGCATTTCCACTAACTTTCTCTCTGTTGAGCATCACCTCTCCTCCTCTAAACCTCACCTTCACTTCCTGAGACTCAGCTGTCTGAGGCAACTGATAACAAAGCCTTCTCTGTATCCTCCTACTTTCTCCATACTCATTTCAAAGCCAAATATGGCTGTTGTGTATATGAACGCAACAACTTAGCTTGCTTTCATGTTCCTGAACATGTTTCTTTTTAATTATCGACTCTCTGGCTTCGGCTTTCCTGTCATTCTCTGACAAAATATATCTGTGCTGTTTAGTTATCCCCTAACTATACTATGAAAAAATCTTCGACTGTCCTACTTACGATGGAACACATCCTATCCATTTCTCCATTCGCTGAAATCTCCATTCTATGAAACTTCGATGTTCACCACCACCTTTGGGTCTCCTCTCCTTTCACTGATCCAACTGGCGAACAAGCCTACGCCTTTTCTCTCCTTAGTGACCTAGTGCAGCTTGTGCAGCACCCTACCCGTATCCCTGACCGCCTTGGAGAGAGTTCCAGCGTATTTGACCTCTTCCTTATAACTAATCCTTCTGCTTACACTGTTAATCTTTCCTCTCTGTTGGACTCCTCTGACCACAACCTTATCACCTTAACCTGTCCTATCACTCCAGTACGGCCTGTGGACCCTCCAAAGAAACATCGGTTGTGGCAATTTGCAGGTGCTGACTGGGAGGCCCTCAGGCTGTATTTCTTTGATATTCCCTGGAATTATTATTGCTTCCATGACCGCGAGCCTTCTAAGTGTGCCATGGGAGGTTATTCTTTCGGGCATGGAAACATACATTCTTTTCTCATATCCTTGGACTAGTGCAAAAAAAAACTTGGTTTAACCCTCGCCTCATATGAGGCGATATTCAGGCCACCCCTGGCCCCACTGATTGCCTCATATGAGGCGATGGGTCTCAGTGCCATAATTTGAAGCATGAGGAAGCGTCAGTGGTTTCCATGGGAACGTTGAGTCTCCCTCTACACCATCAGAGCTGTTGCAAAACCCTGCCATACCGCAGTTGCCAAATACCGCATATTTACTAATTCAGATATGCAGGCCACCCATGGCCACGCTAATCATCTCATATGAGGCGATGGGTTTCAGTGCCATAATATAAGCACGAGAAAGCGTCAGTGGTTTCCTTGGGAACGTTGAGTTTCCCTCTACACCATCAGAGCTGCTGCTAAACCCTGCCATACCGCAGTTGCAAATACCGCATATTTAGTAAATCAGTTCTCGTTTGTAACCCATCAATGGCTGATTCTTGCTCGTCTACCTCCCACGGTGCTGGCGACTTATCACTGCCCCCATACCCACCTTATCTATCTATCTATCTATCTATTGCCAGACGCCTTAATCCCGTAAGGGGTGGCCACAAATAAGTCGCCTCCATGTCGCCCTCTCCCCCACCATTTCACTGCCCTGCTCCCAGCTCACATCCCCCTCTCTCATATACCTCTCCACTCCATCCCTCCATCTCATCCTTGGCCTCTCCCTCCCTCTACCCCGCTCCACCTCACTCACATACACTCTCCTCGTCACTCTCTCATTCTCCATCCTCTCCACATGGCCAAACCACCTTAATGTGTTTCTCCTAACGCTTCCTATCACATCCACATCCACACTACAATGTTCCTTCACTTCCTCATTTGTCAGTCTGTCTCTCCATGTGACTCCACATGCTGCTCTAAAATAACTCATTTCCACTGCTCTCACTCTTGACTTGTGTCCCTCCAACAAGGTCCAAGTTTCACTTCCATACGTTAGAGGTGGTATCACAATAGTGTCATGTGGTAACTTTTTCACTTCCTTGCTCACTTCCCTGTTTCTTATCACTGCTTTCAAGGAACCATCAACCTTTCTTCCCTGTTGTACCAAGCACTTCACCCTCTAAACTTCGATCCCTACTCATTACACTGCTGTGGCATAATCGGTAGAAAGGCGGCCTGCAGTCCGAATGGACCCAGGTTCGAATCCTAGCTGGGGCAGGAAACAAACAAAGGATTTGAATGTCATAAACAGCAGACTTTTCTGATCTACCAGATGACTCGCCGACATATCATAAAAGTACCCCCGCTAATACCAGTACACCTGTCCTTTATGAGACAGCCCTAGCATGTATTCAGTATGGACGGTGGGTGTTAGCGCCGAAGTGGTGATATGTGGAGATGTAGGAGGACTATTGGGTCCCAAGGAGGACTCCTGGGACTTGGGAATTGGCCCTGGAGCCTTTGCCCAGAGTCGGACACACACAAAAAAAGTACCTAAACGCACTCACATTTTCCATTTCCTTCTCATCCAACCTCATTGTACAGTTGCGGACATATCAAACAGAAACACCCCGTCCACCAGCGAGGTGCTGTGGTGCTCTCCGCATCTGGTAACACTGATTGGTACGGAACTTCACCAGGTTTCGTTCGGTCGCTAGGACGAACCGAACACGCCGATCATTGCCACTGTGGGCAGTTATTGGTGGTAATAGATGTGAAATGCTCCATCAGAAAATATACTAATGACAGTAAGTTTTTTAATCCGGTCACACAAAACACCCTCCACATAATGGCAGTTATTATGAATGACACGGATTTCATGAGTGCTTTAGATTCGAGTCATGAACATGCAACAGTTAATAATTCATCATATGTCATAGTTATCAGCTTCCCCACAGCTATCAATGAACAGATAATTATCGTGACGTCCATCCTCCCTACTGTGAACCTGACATTGGTAGACCTCTGAAATCGAAGCAAGTTCACTACATACAGGAGGTGGCGTCACAGGGGGCGGCAGGGTGGGGGTGGGGGAACTGGGAGGCAGGAGGAGGGAGGTGGTGAGGAAGGGAACAATAGTGTTCAAACTAGGGGCTAGATGAGAGGGATGATGGGGTAGGGGAAGGTGGACTTTGGTAGACGACAAGAGCTACAGTGGGAGGGATAGATTACAAGGTGATGACAGGCCAAATCAGTGTTTCATGGAGAATATGGAATTTTACAGTCTGACCATGAAACATTATGTTGACGTTGCCAAGTGTTGTTATTGACAGTCATGGTTTGTAACAATTCACGACACATTTTCCACTCAGTACCCACGTATTATGAGTATGGTGCCAATTTGCTAATGTGCTGCAAATATATTACACGTCCCTACAGTTTGTCAGATGTTGCAGATGTTGTCATAGTGATTGAGAATTACTCTTGAAGTCTATTACGTTGTATCATCATGGATGACGGCTGATATCGCAAACAGAGTAGGGATAGGCCTATGTAAATTTTTCCTTTATCACCAGTAAATATATACGGTGACGGTAATGATGGTCTCTATCGTTCTCATTACTATCTGTATGGCACCAGTGTAAAAGAAAGGTGGATTTACTTAACCCAGGTATATGTTACCGTTTTTTGTATGCCGTGAATGGCTGTTGATTTAAGAGTTTATCAATGGTTATTAATTCTACTTAGGTTCATACTGAGCCAACAACGGTGGAACAAGGTTGTAATGTCTGCAGTTATCCAGTCTGAGCACGTACCTATTACATCAACTTTGCCATCAGTTACAGAAATCGCATTTATTATATGCAAACACAGTTTATTTCAGTGTGTTTTGTCATGCTAAACAACCATGTGGCGTTCACACAGTATGAAAGAGACACGATAAAGATAAATACAAGGCCCGTTGCCCTGTTCACGGAGAGCAACTACTAAGCCACACATCTCAGCAGTGTCCGAACATGGAGCCGTTGCCCTGGCTGAGTAATGGTGAATATTGCAACTCACTAAAGAAAACAGGTGAACCACTGTCGTTGGTATATACGAGTATAAACATGTAATCCGCGGTTAATGGTGGAGCAGTAATTATGGCCATCTCCTCTCCCGGTCAGTACCCGCCTGAATGCACGCAGTTGTCTGGGAGAAGGAAGGGGGGACAGCAAACTGGATACTGAGGTTGTGAATCAGATTGTTCAACAGTTACACTTCCTTCATACCACAATTTACTCTATCACTATAGGGTTTACAGTAATCCAACATAAAGATCATGTAATACAGCTGATAAGGCATCTCTTTGCCCACCTATTAGACCATCCCAGTATCGCCATCTATGTTCTGGGAGCCAGTCCATCCCCCCCCCCTAGTAAATCCCATGTTGGTTTACAGCGGTGCCATACAGCTATTAACGAGAACCATAGGCACGAATCACTACTGTTAACTATTGTTTATCGCAGTAATAGAAAATTCCCCCCATCCCCTCCTTTGCTTTCCATATCGGTCGTCATCCACGATGTTACTACATAAACGCAACAAGAAGAGTTCCCAGTCGCAATGACAACAAGTGCGACATCAAACTAACATTCTAGGAACGTTTCATATATCACCATGTGATGACATAGTCGTCACCATACACTAATACTGCAGGGTTTGTGTAATGTCCCACCCCATGGGGAGTAGGTCGTCCTTTAGACGACATAACAAAACATGCTGATAGACTGCATAACGTGCCAAAGTCTGCATAACCTTTAACAGCCTGACTATCAAATTCCATAATCAACGTTAAACTATAGCTGAATTGGCACTATGTCACCAGCGTATCATTGATCCATCCCATCCTAGTTTCCTGCCACAGTCCACTCTCCCCTGCCACACCCCTTGTCTCCTGTAGAGTCCGCCCTCCCACCAGCCAGACCAGTATTGTTCCCTCCTCTCCCCTCCTGTCTCCCAGGGGCTCCACCCTGCCTCCTCCTGTGGCGCCACTTAAAGAGGTCTATCAGTTTCAGGTTGACGGTCAGGAAGGAGGGGGATCACGGTAATTTGTGAATATTATGATAGGTACAGAAATGCAGACTATGGCTTATATGCTGGTCATCGGTAAATGTTATATGGTTCGTGATGTTTGCTGAAAGTCATGCTTACGAAACCTGTGTGTTTCATGTGAATAAATCAAGAATATGTATGGTGTGAAATTATTTTATTACTATATTCTCAAAACGTTGTTATTTTCAGTATATTGTCAGGCAGGACATTGTTTATATACCACCAATAACTGCGCACAACGGCAATGATTACCGCGTTCGGTTCGTCCGAGTGACCAAACGAAACCTGTTGAAGTTCCATGCCAATCAGTGTTACCAGCGGAAAGGACTACACCACCTCGCTGGTGGATGGGGTGTTTCTGTTTGATATGTCCGCAACTGTACATTCACTTACTTCAATTCTCTTGAAGACCATAACTTTACTCCTCCCTACATTCACCTTTGGATTCCGTATCTTACACACTCTCCCAAACTCATCCGCCATGCCTTGCAGCTCCTCTTCGTCTTCACTTAACAACACAATATCATCTGCCAACAACAGTACAGGGAATTTCCAAACACTGGCCTCCCTCACTAGGGCCGCTCCAACATCCACTGCCCTACCTTGTATCTCTTTTATAACCCATTCCATACACAGATTGAACAACCATGGAGACATGACACATCACTGTTTCAATCCAATCTTCAATAGAAAAATTCACTCAGTTCACTATCCACAAGCACTGCAGCCTTAGCACCCTCATACATTCTCTTCACGGCATTCAACAACTTACCCATTATATTCTTAACACTTTCCACAATCCTCGTCTACCCACCCTCTCATACGCTTTCTCCATAATCCATGAAGGCCGCATACAACTTCTTTCCCTTCTCTAGAAACTTTTCCACTAAAGATATAAGAATGAACATCTGATCTACACTTCCTAAAACCTCCCTGTTCTTCTTCAACTGATTCCTTTGTTTTTTCCCTAACTCTGTCAATAAGTATCCTACCATATACTTTTCCTGGTACACTAAGGAGACAAATGCCCCTGTGATTACTTCATACTTCTTTTTCCCCTTTTCCTTTGTACAGGGGAATACTTATACCTGACTTCCAATCCTCCAGGACTCTACCTTCCTCCCAGGCCAAATTGCACATCTTCCACATCCACTCTACTACTATCTCTCCCCCATGCTTCAGCATTTCACCACCCACTCCATCAATTCTTGGGGCTTTCCCCATTTTAACTTTCTTCATCACTTCCACAACTTCCATCCTACTGATTTCTTCCTCCCTTCTTACATCTCTCCATCTCCCAGCCATTCCCCAGCCACTTACACTTGCATTATTTTCATTCTCTATATTCAACAATTCCTTAAAGTGTTCTCTTCATCTGCTTACTTTTTCTCCCTTCTCCACTAGTAATCTACCATTTTTATCTTTCACTCCCCAACTAACTTCTTTGGCATGCTGTCTAACTCTCTTTACCTCTTTCCAGAACATTTTCTTACATTCCCTCCACTTTTCACTCAAATTCCTTCCAAAAGACGAGAGTGATGTAAAGTTCGAGCTCAGAAACACTTGATCTGAAGGCAAAAAATCAACCTAATATTGAAATGAAAAGTCCGAAAAAATGACTGAAGGAAGATAATCGGGTTGATAAGAATTAGCGCGGCGGGGGGTAATCACGCTTGTTCCAATGCTGTCCACAACAAGGAGAGGGCCTACAAATGGTACTGGGGCCAACCCACCCCTGAATCCTTTTTTTATGTTTCTCTCTGGAATTGTAAAACATGCGTCATCGTAGTGATGGGTTTGATAGTCAAAGAACACCATAGACAGGGTGGTTCGTATATTGCACACTCCAATCTTGTGTGCTGCGGGGACAGTTCAGTCTGCTTTTGTATGGAGGGAAGAGTTTAGGTGCCAAATTATATTACAAATAAAAAATGTCCTGAAGAGACCTAAGAAAACGACACAACAACACATGAAAAGGATTATGGAAAATACAACAAAAACTAGAATGCATTCAGAGAGCCCATACCTCCGCCAATGGCAATGCCATTAAAAAAAATCCGAATCTGGATCCCTGGAGATCTTGTGTGGAATACGTAGGATCCGGATCCGACCCAAAATTTAATCAATTGTTCCTTGACCCATGGCCCACTCATCCACAAAATCATAGTGAAATTCATTAAGGGCTTTTGGAGATAAACATAGGATTCGGATGTGGATCTGGATCCGCCTCAAAATTTAATCATGTCTTCCTTGGCCATGGCTCACCCTTCCACCAAATTTCATTGAAATTCATTGAGAACGTTTGGAGATACCGTCTGGACAAAAAGACAGACAGACAGACAAACAGGTGATTTTTTTTTTTTTTTTTTTTTTTACGTGTCAGACTCTGGGCAAAGGCTTCAGGGCCTATTTCTCGGGGGCAGTGACCCATTCCGAGGCCCAGTAGCCGTCCTACACCTCCACATGTCACCACTTCGGCGCTAACACCCACTATCCATATTGAATACATGCTTGGGCTGTCTCAAACAGGACTGGTGTATTGGTACTAGCGGGAGTATTTTTACGACATATCGGCGGGTCATCTGGTAGATCAGGAAAGTCTGCTTTTTTTAGGAAATTCAAATCCTTAAACTGTTCCCTGCCCCAGCCGGGATTCGATCCTGGGTCGTCTTCGCAACACACGAAAGTATATTCACCTTGTATACAATTATCCCATATCCTTTGACTAATACACACACAAAAAAATTATCACGCTTGTTCTAATGCTGCCTGCAACAAGGAGAAGGCCTACAAAAGGTACCAGAGCCAATTACATCTTTTTTATGTTTCTGCCCGGAATCGTGCTAAGTCTGTTCTTTGCTCTGCTAAAAATTTTATCTGTACTATATGGTCTCAACCCTCCAACTCGAATTCTTCCCACTCCTTCTGGCACCTTGCCGAAAACTTTTCTAACAACATTACCTCATCATCCTTCCCTCCTCTTCTCCACTCTGATGGCTCTGAAGCTATTTCTTCTACTGATAAAGCAGATCTCTTCACTCAGAGTTTCTCCTCCAATTATACCTTAGACGATTCTGGTGCTGTTCCTTCCTCGCTTCCCCCCCCCCTCACTCCCTCACGGCTGACATTATAATATCTTCAAATGAAATATTTTCTGCCATCACTGGTATCAGTATTAACAAGGCATATGGGCCTGATGGGGTCCCTCCTGTTGTCCTCAAGAGCTATGCTTCTGTGCTTACACCCTGCCTAGGTAATCTTTCACCTTTGTCTATCAGCTTGTACCTTTTCTTCTTGCTAGAAGTTTGCTCTCATTCAGCCTGTCCCAAAGAAGGGTGGCCATTCTCAACCCTCCATCGCCCAATTGTTTTAACATTCTGTGTCTAAAGAGTTTTTGAGTCTATTCTTGAGTAAGGATGGAACTTCTGGGGATGAAGTGCTTGAAAGTACAGCAGAGAAGGAAGGTTGTTGGTTCACTGAAAGCAGTGATGGGAAGTAGGAAGGTGAGTATGGAAGTTAAGAAGTCACTGCATTATAGTATTGTGATCCCTACCCTGATGTATGGAAGCGAGGCATGGACCTTGCTAGAGGGGAAGAAATCAAGAATGAGAGCAGTGGAAATGAGTTACTTGAGAGGAGCATGTGGAGTGACATGGAGGGACAGGTTGACGAATGAAGAAGTGAAGGAACGTTGTGGGGTGGATGTGAATGTGGTTGAGAAAATTAGGAGAAATACACTGAGGTGGTTTGGACATGTGGAGAGAATGGAGAATGAAAGGCTGACTAAGAGGGTGTATGTGGGTGAAGTGGAGGGAGGGAGAGGGAGAGGAAGACCGAGGATGAGGTGGAGGGATGGAGTTGAGAGGTATATGAGGGAGGGGGGAGTGAGTTGCGGGGAGGGCAGTCAAATGGTGGGCGAGAGAGCGACTTGGAGGTGTTTTGTCCGCGGCCACCCTTTGCGGGATTAGGGCGTCGGGCTATAGATAGATAGATAGATAGATCTTTCCTACCACAACCTTCTTTCTGATCTTTGGTATGGGTTCCGTCAGGGACGCTCCACTGGCGATCTTCTCACATGCACTTCAGACTCCTGGTCATCCTCCTTTCGGAACTATGGCGAAAGCTTTGCCATTGCACTTGACATCTCAAAGGCTTTTGACTGAGTCTGGCATAATCTTTAATTTGTAAGCTGCCCTCTTACGGTTTCTATCCTTCTATCTGTGCCTTCACCTCTAGCTTCCTTTCTGGTCGTTCTATAGCTGCTGTTGTTGACGGCCACTGTTCTTCTCTTAGATCTACAGTATCAGTAGTGGTGTTCCTCAGGACTCTGACCCATCACCAGCTCTTCATTTTATTCATCAGTGACATTTCAAGCTGTACAGTTAACCCTGTCCACTCATACACTGATGATTCAACCCTTCACCTTTCCATTCACTTTCCGTAGCATCCATCACAGCAGTTACTTCAACAAAAAAAGGGATGAGGCTATGGCACACCTAATGTCTGACTTAGCTTACGTATCTCTGATTGGGTTAAAAGTAATCTTGATGTTTTTAATGCGTAAAAAAAATCAGTCCTTACACCTATCAACCAGTCAAAAATCTTCCACAGGAGTACCCACTAATGTTTAATAATATTCAGCCCAATCCTATCATCTTTAAACATACTTGAAGTTTCATTCTCTCAGGATTTATCTTTGAAAGATCATATTACATCTCTTGTAAAATCTGCTTCCAAGAGATTATGTGTGCTAAGCCAACTGCTTACCTTCTTTACCCCTGCACAGTTGTTGACTTTATACATGGTTTTATTCACCCCTGTGACTCAACAAGGTGGAGTCAAAGACTTTTCGTCTCATTAACTCTCCTCCTCTTACTTGTTCCCTTCAACATATGTCTCCTCGCCACACTGTTGCATCTTCTGTCGCTACTTCAATAGTACTGCTCCTCTGAACTATCTGCTTGCACCCCTCCTCCACTACGACGGGTGCTACGCACCCGTCTAGCAACAAACTCTCATCCATTTTCTGATCAACTCTCTAATGCAAGAGTTAACCGTTACTTCCATCCTTCATTTATGCAACAGGTCAACTCTGGAACTGTCTCTCTCTGTCTGTATTTCCTATTTCCTATGATCTCAAGTCTGTCAAACGTAAAGTGTCCAAGCATTTCGAAATGAACTCATCTGGAATTTGGCTCTCTGCTGTATTGTTTTTCGTTTTTTCTTGGAAGGAACTGTTTGCGGGCTCCTGGCCTTTGGTTCCTTCTTCCTTGCTTAAAAATAAAAACAACGTTACGACCACTACCACAGCTACCATGATTCCTTCCATCACCAAGCCGACAATTACCATCATCAAACAAAATTATCAACATTACCACCACCAGCTTTACTACCAAAATTACCATCACCAGCTCAACTCCCAGTATTTTCACCACCGCCACCATTACCAACATTACCAAAACCTCCATTATATTACCAACATTATCACCACCAACGCAGTCAACAACATTACCAACACCACCAAAAAGGCCGACATTACAGACACGGCCACAACTACCAACGTTAATATCACCAACACAATACCAACATTACCATCATCAATACAATACCATTTCCACCACCAACACCACAGCTACAAACATTACCACCACCACCACAACTGCCAACATTACCCCCACCCCCACAACAACCATCCGAATCACCGCTACCAATATTACCACCACTGCCTTACAGTAATACCACCACCACCACAACTGCCAACATTACCCCCATCACCACCACAACTGCCAACATTACCACCACCTCCACAGCAACCATCCGAATGGCCACTACCAATATTACCACCACCACCATAACTACCAGTATTACCATCACCACCATAACTACCAGTATTACCACCACCACCATAACTACCAGTATTACCACCACCACCATAACTACCAGTATTACCACCACCACCATAACTACCAGTATTACCACCACCACCATAACTACCAGTATTACCACCACCACCATAACTACCAGTATTACCACCACCACCATAACTACCGACATTACCAACACCACCACAACTACCAACATTACCAACACCACCACAACTACCAACATTACCAACACCACCACAACTACCAACATTACCAACACCACCACAACTACCAACATTACCAACACCACCACAACTACCAACATCTACACCACAGCTACAAACATTACCACCACCACCACAGTACCAACACTACCCCCACCTTCACAACTACCATCCTTATCACCACCACCAATATTACCACCACCTCCACAACTACCAATATTACCACCACCACCACAACTACCAATATTACCACAACCATCAAACTACCAGTATTACCACCACCACCACCACAACTACCAGTATTACCACGACCATAACTACCAGTATTATCACCACCACCACAACTACCAATATTACCACAACCATCAAACTACCAGTATTACCACCACCACCACCACAACTACCAGTATTACCACGACCATAACTACCAGTATTACCACCACCACCACAACTACCAATATTACCATCACCACCATCACCACTACTACCAACATTACTACTACCATCAAAACTACCAACATTACCAACACTACCATAACTACAAACATTACCAACACCACCACAACTACCAACATTACCATCACCACCACAACTAACAACATTATCAACACCACCGCAGCTAACGACATTACCCACACCACCACAACTAACAACATTACCCACACCACCACAGCTAACAACATTACCAACACTACAACAACTACCAGCATTACCAACACTACCACAACTACCAACATTACCAACACCACCACAACTACCAACATTACCATCACCACCACAACTAACAAAATTACCAACACCACCACAGCTAACAACACTACCAACACCATCATTGCTACCAAGATTACCACCACCATCACAGCAACCATTATTACCATCACCACCACAACTACCAACATTACAACCACCACCACTGATGCCAACATTAGAACGCATCCATACTACCAATATTATAACCACCAAAATTACGAACATTACCATCACCACCAAAGTTGCCAATATTACCACTTCCACCACAACTTCCAAAATTACCACCACCACGACAACCAGCAACATTATCACAATCACCAAACCACCAACATTTCCACCACTACTATAACTAAAGACATTACCACCTCCACAACAACTGCCAGCATTACCACCACCACCACAGCTACCAGCTACCATCACCATCACAACAACCAATATAACCACCACCAGCACCATAACAACTAACACTGCCGTCACCAGCACAGCTCAACTTTACCATCTCATCCAACACAACAAATATTACCAAAACTACCACAACCAGCAAAATCAGGGGTAGCTGAATTGGTAGAGAGGTGGCCTGCAGTCCTAATGGACCCAGGTTCGAATCCTGGTTGGAGGAGAGAACAGTTTAAGGATTTGAATTCCAAAAAAACAATCTTTATTGGTCTACCAGAGGAACCGATGGCATGTCGAAAAAATACCCCCGCTAATACCAGTACACCAATCCTGTATGAGACAGCTTAAGTATGGACGGTGAGTGTTAGCACGGAAGTGGTGATATGTGGAGGTTTATGGTATGCAGGAGAACTACTGGGCTGTGAAGTCTATGCTCAGAGTCGGACATATAATTATGTCATCATCATCATCAGTCGTTGAGGTCCACTGCAGGACCACCTATCCCTACCGAAGCAAGGACGATACAGCCAATGTATCTCTTCCCAGTGCCCTAGGCTGTCTTGTAGAGACTGTTTAGGGTGAGAAGTGCTTGTGAGTGTAACTGTAATGTTGAAGTGGCTCTGGATGTATGTGTGATCTGGGAACCAAGTGTAATCGGCCCACCTTAAGCCGACTGGGTGCAAGCATACTAGTATGCGACACTGGTTCAACCACAGCACCCTTTATGTCCGCCAAAGCGGTCAGTGGCTCAGGAAATGCTTCCAAAAGGTTTTACAACTCTGGCGGGAGGCGTCCACCAGCGTGCAAGACGGACACTCTACCACTGTATTGTACCAAAGAGGTTCCGTTATATATATATATATATATATATATATATATATATATATATATATATATATATATATATATATATATATATATATATATATACCATCATTACTTCCACCACCACAGCTACCTACATTATCACCACCACCATAACTATCAACGTTACCACTATCACAACAACTACCAACATTGCCACCACCACTACCACTACCAACGTTACCACCATCTCCACAGCTACCACCATTTCCACCACCAACACAGTTACCAACATTACCACAACACAATTACCAACATTACCACAACACAATTACCAACATTACCTCCACCAACTCAATTACCAACATACCACCACCAACACAATTACCAATATTTCCACCGTCACCACAACTATAAACATTACAACCACCACTATAGCAACTAACATTAACACCACCACCACAACTCCCTACATCACGACCACCATCATAACTACCAACATTACCACCGACACCGCAGCCACGAAAATTACCACCAGGACCATAACTATTAACACCGTTACATGTCCTTCTCACTCTTTCTCTTTTCATTGGTCCTAGTTATTCTTTAAATTTCTCTCTCTCTCTCTCTCTCTCTCTCTCTCTCTCTCTCTCTCTCTCTCTCTCTCTCTCTCTCCTTTTTATTTTTTTTCAGACTTTCCTTACTACCTAATTACACCCGCTACTCGAGACGCGAGAGCGGGAGTTAACCTTTGCTTTTCGTGTGTGTGTGTGTGTGTGTGTGTGTGTGTGTGTGTGTGTGTGTGTGTGTGTGAGCAAAATTAAGACAGCTTTCATCTAATTTCAACATCGTGATTAAACTGATGAAAGTTAAACAATGAGCGGATCTTTTGTGTGTGTGTGTGTGTGTGTGTGTGTGTGTGTGTGTGTGTGTGTGTGTGTGTGTGTGTATGTGTGTAACAATATGCCGAAGATCAGCGTCTCGGCGAAAGGTCTGTGTTTGACCTAACAGAATCAACTTAATCAGTCTTTATCCAATTTAACCAAACTGAGGGGAAGCGTTGAAGGGTGAAGCAAGTATGAAGATATTCAGTTGGAAGAACAGTCAATAAAAAGCCAAGATCAAAAAACAAGGTCAAAATCCGACCTTTGTGGATGTTTATCAAAGTGACTCAGACAGTTCTGATCGAATTTAGGCCAAGCTTAACGGAATGGTTGAGGTTCAGGCGCGGAATAACTGCACTGTTTTAAAACAGATCAAATGTCAAGGTCACAAGGCAAGGTCAACTTATATAACTTTTATCCTATTTAGACCAAACTTTGCGCCAACGCAATGACTACGGCAAGAATAAGGTGACTGAACTTTGAAAACAATCAGCCAAAGACCAAAGTCACAGGGCAAGATCAAACTCCAAGTCCACATTGTAAGACCATATTTTGATCCTTTTGCCTATGTATGAATGAAAAAATTCAGATAACTTTTGACTTAGATCAACTTGATGGATGAGTTACGGATCTTCCAAACTTTTTTTTTTTTTTCCTTAGAGCAACAGTCCAAGAGTCAAGGTAGCACTGTAAGATCAAACAGTTTTTACCCCACATGGACTGTACTTTATGGGGGGTTAATGTTGCAAAAACAATAGATTCGTTTTTTAGAACAACTTTTACCAGAATCCTGCTAACAATGTCAGTGTAGTTTGGATCCTTACAGTAACCTAAATGATATTTTTCAAAGCAATCCATGCCTCTTTTCTAACAGCCAGAAGAGACTTTTCAAAATTTGCATCCCAGACAACTTTCTTTACATCAGATCCGACAAATATAAATACTTTTTTGAGCTTGGCATCAGTCAGTCCTGGAAACCTCTTGCACAGGTACTTGAAACCATCTCCATCTCGTGGCAAAGCTTTAGCAGATTGCTTCATGAGGCCAAGTTTTATTTGTCGAGAGAGCAAAATAACTTTTTTTTTTTTTAATCAACTGAACACTCCCGTACAACATTCTTTGTCCCTGGTTAAAGATGTGTCCTACTTGGCCATTCTTTCTGTGACCAATTGTGATTCCTGGACCTGCTATCCTATTCACACATGAAACATGGAAACTTTGTGTAGCCCGACGGTTGTCCAAGCAGCATACAAAGTACCTTTTAAGTCTCCACAAATCATCCAGATATGATCAGTGTAATTACTGTTATTTAAAGCCATCAGCAAGTTTCCATAACTTTCCTTAAGGTGGACTGAACGTGTTACAGGAACAAAGAGATATGTGTTACCATTGTGTAAAGGAACTGCTTCAAGACTTCTTTTCGAAGAATAAATGGACAGTTTCCACTCATCAAAACTGTAAATAACAAACTTTTCTATTAAACCGCGAGGATCTATTCTATAAACCAAGTCATCTTGTTATAATACGGGAGAAAAATATTTTTCTCGGTTGTAGTACCAGGAGAATGATGTGCAAGATGCTAATAAAACTTTGGATTTTTGTCTGGAAATTTCAGCAGACTCCTTCTAAAATCCTAAGTCTCTTACTGGACCATTTAGTTCATGATCAGAAAAAACATGAGGGTCTGTATTATCGCTGTCACACTAGAAGACTACATCATCATTGTTGCCACTGCCTTCTTGGACAAAGCAAGAACGTATGTATTCAAGATTATCAGGTGGTACTGAGACGGGGAAATCTGGTCAACGAGCAACAGATCGTACGGTAGGACAGTAGACTTGGATAAAGAATTTCTTCTCTTTTCTTAGTGTTGTTTCCTTGAACATTAAATGTGCAAAAGTAGGAGTTGTCACTGTGATTCTTCAGCTTCATACAGATCTCTGGAATACCAAAGCAAAAATTTTTCTTTATCCTTTGGTACATTGTCTTTGTTCTCCAGTACAAATAGAGCAGAATTTATGGGGAGCCCATGATTTATCCTGGTCACTTAAGTTTCGCTCCAAAGTATGCTTAATACTCGTTTTTTTTTTTTTTTTTTAATGAGTAACAGAAACTGTCCAGACAGTTAAAGTAACCTCGTGTACCCATTGGCAGATAAACTACAGCTGACTTTGAAACAAATATAAGCTCAATTAACTCAAAACAATAAGACTGAACTGAAGCCAGATGTAGCACCTTTCTCACCTATTGATATTCAGAAGCGCCTGATTCACGTTTAGATCTGCATTTATAGGCCAGGAGCATTAGGCCAAATTCAAAGGGAACCAGGAGAAAAATTTGAGAAAGCTGATTTTTTGGGGAAAGCTGCTTGGAAGCATGCTAAGTTGAAATCCTCAAACAGTCCAATCAGAGCTGGGCACTTCCACAATCACTTCCGCAAAAATTCTGCAATTGTGGAAGTGTGGTTTTGTTTGCGGATTTGTGTTTGCGACAAAATCTATGCAAACTCGCAGTTTTGCACTTGTGGAAGCACTTCCGCAAACGCAAATCTCCCCGCGAACATCTCCGTGGCCTAGCCGGGCAGGTGGCGTCTGGGTGAGTCGCCGGCTCGCCGGTGCCGCCACAACTCCCTCACTGTTACCATATGTACGATAAGTATTGTATACTGTATGTACGATCTATTCACCTTCTGTACATGCACAATAGCATTTTTCATTATTGTACACTTTGTACTACAATTTTACGATTCCTTCAGAAAGATATATATATATATATATATATATCTGTACGCTCCTGACTGGGAATCGAACCCTGGACCTCTGAGATAGAAGTCAGGCACTGATACCACTCGACCACGACGTGATAAAAGCTATGAATATCTGATTTTTTGACGAACCAGGTAAAGCCATTATGGGAGGATATATTTCAGTCACAACACATGAGGATCATTTCACAGCCCCGGGCTACTCGGCAAATGACAGAGCAGTTTTATCTATCCCTGACACAAAACGAGTCTTTAGAAAGAGAGAGGGGGGAAGGGAGAACGGCTGAAAACCAGATTCATGTCTATTTTGATATTCTCTGGCTTCATACCAAGCTCTCAGGAAAGCAATGAAAATGGGTACAAGCCAAGAGGGGGCAACGTTCGCACTCGTGATTGAAAGCATAACATCATAGCAAGCCGTATTCTACTTTACACTGGGTGGTTTCTCACTACATTATCTTAATGATATACTGTATGTGCTTTCTGGAAGGAGCGTAAGAAATAAGAACCTAAGGATAAAAGCCAGCAAAGATGTTTTTCCTTCAATATGTAAAGAAAAATATAAAGCCTAATTCAAGGTCAGTATATTTTCCAGATTCCTAGACGTTATAATGTAAGCTATTGATGTAAACTACATCAGTACTAGAAAGACTTGTTTAGCATACAAGCCAATAACAAGATGAAAAATGCGAAGATGTACTACAAAGCCTCCCAGCCCACCTAGAATATGGCCTTTAGCCAAAATTTTAAATTTGTCAGACTTTACAGCACTGCACTGCCAGTGCCAGTATTTCAGTCTCAACAAAAATCATTAGATAGATATATGACAGATCAAACAAGAAACATACAAAATGAAACTAATCACAGTTTTACCATTTTTCTTACCAGACAACCACCTTTCCCCATGCAGTATCAATACAGATAGATAGATAGACAGATAGATAGATGGATAAATAGGTAGATATGCTGTATGCTGGAGTTGTCTCAGTTGTTGGAGGAGTCTGACTGTGGCTAACAAGTGAGTACTGAGAAGGTTAGAGCCGAGGAATAGAGGTGGACTGATGTGTCAACTTGTCAAGTGTGAGCCGTGAAGTGTAATAATTAAATTCACTTATATACAGTACAATAGTGAAGGATTTACCCTTGTTTTGTAATAAAAACAGTCTAATATACTAATAACAGTAACTGAAATATATATTTTAGTTTTACAGTACTATAACTTTGATTAAAGAAATGGTTTGCGTTTGCGTTTTTGCATTTGTGGAACTGCAAATTTCAAGAATTTTGCAGATTTGCCATTGCGGAAGGTAATTTTTTTAGTTTGCGGATTTGCGTTGCGGAATTGAATTTTCGTTTGCGGTGCCTACAGTATCTCTGATTCTAAACATTCCACATGAGCTAGCCGTGTGGGACGAAAATCCAAGATGGCTGGCAGAGGCACTTGATGCTTATATAGCTTTGGAACTAGAAGTCACAGATGGTCATGCAATACCCCTTTATAATGTTTTTTGGATAAAAGAAAATATATTTTCCATTAGTTCAATTATTTGGTGACGTATGTTCAAGATATGATCAAAGTAATGTACTATTTTAAACAGAATGGTAAATTCAACACATTCAAAGTCAACAACCAGCACTAACTTTTGCCAACAGCAGTTATTGAGCTACTTCTAAATAAAACATTTTTTTTTTAGTATCATAACTAGTTATGGTCACAGTTATAGCATGAGGCCTCAGTATCTTCTCCATCAATTGAGCATGAATTAGCACAAGATTGGCCAATACACAAGGAACACATAAGTGTACAGTACAGCCCTACTTTATGACATTTGCATCTCTTGCCACATATTTGTTCACACCCACATGATACAATGAGATGGACATGCTCCGTTGCAACTGGTCTGTCAGTCAAAATGGGATTAAGCATTCCACCTTAAAGATCCCAGCCTCAGTCAGTAGGATTAAGATCCTCAGCATTGCCCAACCACTCCTGAACTTTGAAGTAGGCTCGATATGAGAGGTACTTTGCAGCTAAGGATGTGGGAGGTAGGATCTGAAGTTGGAAGGTACTGGCTACTTTGCTGATCCTCTGCATGTACTGCATAAATCTCGGCTTATCAAGTGTTGTACTTGTCAGACTGGCATCATTTAACTTGAGTAAGAATATTTCCTCCACTCTGGCTACTTCTTCATGGCTGGCATTGCTCTTCTTTAAACACATCCAACGTCCTCCAATCCTCGCTTCCCAAGACTATCATGGCTTTCGTTTTGCCAATGCCATATAAGGCAGAGACTGTATCACATCCGGTGATGGAGAGTGCTGTCAATATGTGTTGTTGGGTGTGTGGATGCATTGCCTGCTGGATGCTGTGTATGCTATAAACAAAGCCTCTTGCATACTGCATGTAGATATTATCCGTTGTGGCCCAGCCATCCAATGTGACAAGCAGATCTGTATCCATTGCCACAAATACAACAGGTCTGGCGATCTTCCCAGAAAATGCCAATGTTGTCCTACTTATTAAGTAGTCAGCATCATCCTGACTTTGGTAGCAAGCAGCGTCTTCAGATGCAAGCCGGTCCTTCAGAATACTGAATAACCATGACTTATTGTTCCGATTTCCTAATATGGAGCGTTGATTGCCCGTGACTGATGTGTAAAAATCAAACACTATATCTGCAGAGACATTTGGATCAATGTGGCGGTTCTGTTCAGCTACCTTGGTTGGCAGGGTAAGATTTTTGTAGCCATCAAAGCAGACAGTGCATTCTTTGCCATAGCTATTGATAACGTGACTCACACAGCTGTCACACACATCACCATACGTGCAGTCCACAGGCCACGTCACATTTTGCAGCCAATGTCCTCCATCCACCACATGGTATGGGTTCTTAAGAGCATCAGTAAATACTGAGACTGCTGGAGCTTTCAGCACTTTGGCAAGACCACTTTTGTTGTTTTTGTGTATTGTTCCCTTGTCAGATAGTGGTGTTTGCTAAGCTCATATTAAAGGTGATTTTCCATATCTGATCGGTTCTTTATCATACATGTAACCCGCATGAAAAGTAGTGTGTGGTCGACCTCAACATCTTTGCCACGGACATTGGCAGTAGCCTACAGGTTGCAGCACCAGTAGTTATAACCTTGTTACTCCTTTTGACCTTAACATCAGCATACTTCAGGCCAGTAATACGTGCAGCTGACTCCTCACCTGATTTGACTGCGCAGTCTGCTTTAGCACAAATAGATGCCACGACTCCAGTATCAATGTAGACCAGTCTCGCGCAGTATTCACCTCTGTAGGCAAATGGCGAATGGTGTGATGAGTAATTCCGAAAGGTGAGAAAGTGCCTGGTATCACACGCAATTGTGGATTCCCGGAGGTGTGTGTGTTGGTCAACTGTCTGAGAATATAGACCAAAGAAAGCCTCTGGTGACTCATAAACAGGAAAATCTCTGTATCCAACCTGAAAAATAAAGACATCTGATGAATTATACTCTAAAAATTCGTAGCAAAATCATCAGTACAGATTTCCGATTTTTCTGCGTTTGGCGTATGTTCTCTGTGTATATCAGTGACAAAGAATTCTTAGAATAATAGCAGAAATGGATTTATAACTCCTCAGAGCCAAAAAAAAGGTGGCATTACATGACCAAATGTGAATTTTATTCACTAAGCTATGTACACGCCCCAAGCCAATGGTAGCCATCTTGAGTTTTTCGTCCCACGCGCTTAGCTTAAGTGGAATGTTTAGAATTTTTGTTGATTATGACTTAGGAGGCTTCTATGTAGCTTTCATTAAAAAAAAAAAATCAACTTTATCGAATTTTTATCATGTGTATCCTTAATGCTCCTGGACTATTAATGAGAGGAAGTGGCTATGCTACCTTGTGAGACTTAGGCCAGAATTTGATCAGCGTGAATTTTCTGGGATCTGTTATTTCAAAATCTATGTAATTTTATGAACAAACTGTACGTGATACTAAAACTTCGTCAGAATTATTTAATTCAGCTTATTAAAACTGATAAGAAAAAGGCAGTAATTCTACAGTATTTTGTTACGGACGTATTTTATAATAATGAACGGCGAACTGTTACAAAATATTTAATTTCAAATATTTCCATCATGCTGTACAAAAAAGGTACCAAATGAATATGATACCTTGCACCATTAATCAGCAACAATTTGGGGGGCTGTTATCACACTGTTAGTTCGGAAACCCGCACAGGTAATGAAATTATTGACCGGAACAGTACATAAGACTTTTTGATGGTCCATTGAGAGAGAGAGAGAGAGAGAGAGAGAGAGAGAGATTCTAAACATGCAAGGATGAAAATAATACATGGAAATGAAGAGATGGGCAGGGAGAAGGGAAGGATGGGATAAGTAAGAGGAGAGAGGATACAAAAATAGACGAAGAAACGAGAGAAGGAAGGATAAAAGCTGGGAAGGAGAGAGCGAAGGAGCAACAAAGTGAGTGGGGAAGGGAAAGGAAGGAAGGGAGGGAGGGAAAAATGAAATCGTAAGTGTCACAAGAGGATTGAAATACTGCTTAAAGGAGATTACGTGCTCTCTCTCTCTCTCTCTCTCTCTCTCTCTCTCTCTCTCTCTCTCTCTCTCTCTCTCTCTCTCTCTCTCTCTCTCTCTCTCTTGCCAAGAGTCCTGGAAACCGCCATCTGTTATTCACACTATAATTAAATATTATTTATTTTATCCAACGTCCTAGACGAATGTTTGGTTCTATGTGGATTGACTGGTTGATTAGCTACTTATTTGGCGCGCTCGCGTACCCGCGTGGGCAGGCGTGTGTGTGTGTGTGTGTGTGTGTGTGTGTGTGTGTGTGTGTGTGTGTGTGTGTGTGTGTGTGTGTGTGTGTGTGTGTGTGTGTGTGTGTGTGTGTGTGTGTGTATGTGTGTGTGTGTGTGTGTGTGTGTGTGTGTGTGTGAATCAAAGTCAAGTCGGACACGACCGAGGTATGGTAAAATACTGCATCTCGACCAGTTCTGATATGATTTGGACCGAACAAGGTAGAAGGGTTAAAGGTCATGCCAGAGGCTGACCTATTGTTTTGAAGAACAATAGGTCAAAGGTCTAGGTCACACGGGAAGGTCAGCTTTAACAACTTACAGCGAAATTAGACTAAATTTCGTGAAAAAGTAGAGGTTGACAAGGATTAGATGATTCGGTTTGGATAACATTCAGTCTAAGGTCAGAGACAAAGATCAACGTCGAGTGATCGAACCTATAGATCAGACTGCTTCATTCAGCAGGACTATATGTAATGGAAGGTTGAAGGGTAAGCCAAGAATGGAAAAATTTAATTTTAAGAACAACATATCAAAGGTCACGGCCACAGGCAAGCGCACCTCGAGCAGTTTTAATCTGATTTCCACCAAACTTTGTGGAAATGAAGGAAGTCAGTCAAAGATGAATTATCCGAGACTGAAAACAATCGGTCTCAAGTCATAGTCACACGGCAAGTCAGATGTTCGCCGAGTTGTTGGGCGCGGGTGTTGCACTGTGAGTGCTTTCAGCTTACTCTAAAAGTTTAAACACTTACAGTGAGTCATCCCTTTGTTTTCCACCTCAGTCCAGTCTGTAATGTTGCATACACGCCTCTCACTCTCCTCTGTACTCAAACGTCTTCCATATAATCATCATCCAACCATTAGAGTTGGGCGAGAATCGATTCCAGAATCGATTCCTGCCATTCTGATGAGCTTACCAGAGAATCAGTTCTCCAACGTGGGAACCGATTCCGCTATTGCGATTCTGTATCACTAAGCTCAGCGAGGTGAGTGCTAGTTACTGAACACTACCACTGAAGTATTTCATGTGCTTCCTGGATTCAGTTAGAGAATCGGATTCAGTTGTGAAATGTGGCAATTTAATCTCTGCTGAACTGTTATCGATGGCCCGACGCACTGGAGCTACTGGTGCTGCAAGTAGGAGGCGGATCGCTCGAAGGCGGGGCAATAATTGATTCCAGAATCACAAAAATTATGATCAGAAAAGTATGTCACCTGTGACTAGGTTTATAATCGAGAATTATACTGCGATTATTATAATCATTTTTTTTTTTTTTTTCAAGGAAAATAAGCACTATTTACTTCTAAAGTGTTATTATATTTGACAAGATATATACTTTAGTTACTTATCTTTATATAACCAACTCATTATATGAGTTAGCATCATTGATGTAGTTCCTTATACATTCAGTTTCTCACAATAAAATTCAGTTAAATTAACGCTATCAGAGAGCGAGTTCACCGAGTTGTTCTGACCCCTATAACTTTTGTGTGCTTTGGGGAATCGGCTTTGTGCTTCCTCTCCTGCTGTCTCTTATACATCTGTAAATATTCTGATAACAAGTAGATATTTGAAAATTTTAAAAAAGAGGCGTGTGGCAACTTGTGATAGTAGTTTGGACTGTCATACTCTCCATCAATATCATTTTGCATAAATTAACGTGCGACTCTTGGAGTGTGAAATCCAGAGGCTTTTCCTGTCGATAAACTTGGCGGCAGAAAAATGAGACAAGAGCCACAGCCTCCAAAATTTCTTGATATACAAGGTGAACTTAAAACCGCTCTGTAGGTTACTCCTGTTGCATTATCTGTTTGCTGTGCACACCTGTAGACTAATAAAACTACTGTTTAGTCATTGCTATTTACAGTGATCTGCAGTGTTTTAATACATCAGTGTTATAATGAGGGTTGTAGGTAGATGGATAGATAGACAATATCTTCGGTCCGTATGACCGTCTGAGGTGCAGTACAGAAGCAGATCATATCCACGGAGAGAGTGACAGCTAGAATGACGCCTTTCCCATGCTTGCCTCGTGCAAATCGGGAAGCGGCGTCTGTAATGAGAGAAATGCATATAAAAGAGGAAGTGTTGCACTGGCTGTGTTGTGTGTGGCAGTTTATAAATACCACTGGCATGAACCCAGGAAGTAGTAACGTAAATTTATTTATGCGTAGTACGAAATATACTATCAACACCCACTTCAAATGGAGCCTTTAAAAACGAAAACGAAAACGAAAACGACCGGCTCGGGATCGAACCCAGCTTCACGGCTCTGCAAAGGAGAACATGCTAATACTGAGCCACCATAGTTTCAGAGAAATAATTATTTAGATTAATTAATAATTATAATAGGTGACTGGATACGGAATTTACGCATATAAGTCAATAAGGTGAGATGCATACCTATGTAAGTATGCTGATATCCAAAGGGGAAAAAAAACACACAAAATATCCCAAGCGCTTTCGTGTCTTCACATCATCAAGTGAGAGCTGTGATGATGTGAAGATGTGAATACATGAAAACGCTTGGGATACATCGTGTTTCCTTTTTCCTTGTGGATGTCAGCTTATCTATACATCACGTGTAATTATTTCCATGAGTGAGTTCTTTGATCTCAATGTGGGACTGAAACAGGGGTGTGTAATGTCTCCATGGCTGTTTAATATATATATGGATGGGGTCGTAAAGGAGGTACAAGGTAGGGCAGTGGATGTGGGGGTGGCCCTAATGAATGAGGGTGAGATTTGGAAGCTTCCGGAGTTGCTGTTTGCTGATGATACAGTATTGTTGAGTGAAGATGAATGGGAGTTGCAAGGTTTGGTGAATGAATTTGGGACAGTGTGTAGGAGGAGGAAGCTGAAAGTTAATGTAAACAAAAGTAAAGTTATGGTGTTTGAGAGGAATGAAGTCACAGAGTGTGCAGTGAGGTTGGATGGTGAGGATATGGAGAATGTGAGTGCATTCAAGTACTTGGGTAGTGTGATGAGTAAGGATGGAACTTTGGGGGATGAAGTACGTGAAAGGGTACAGCAGGGAAGAAAGATTGTTGGTACACTGAAAGCAGTGATGAGAAATAGGGAGGTGAGTATGGAAGTTAAGAAGTCACTGCATGATGGTATTGTGATCCCTACCCTGACGTATGGAAGCGAGGCGTGGACCTTGCAAGAGGGGAACAAGTCAAGAGTGAGAGCAGTGGAAATGAGTTACTTGAGAGGAGCATGTGGAGTGACGTGGAGGGACAGGTTGACGAATGAAGAAGTGAAGGAACGTTGTGGGGTAGATGTGGATGTGGTTGAAAAGATTAGGAGAAATACACTGAGGTGGTTTGGACATGTGGAGAGAATGGAGGATGAAAGACTGACTAAGAGGGTGTATGTAGGTGAGGTGGAGGGAGGGAGAGGGAGGGGTAGACCGAGGATGAGGTGGAGGGATGGAGTTGAGAGGTATATGAGGGAGGGGGGGGTGAGTTGGGGGGAGGGGAGTCAAATGGTGGGTGACAGAGTGACTTGGAGGCGTTTTGTCTGCGGCCACCCTTTGCGGGATTAGGGCGTCGGGCTATAGATAGACAGATAGATACAGATAAGTGGATGGATAGATGGATAGGTGAATGTATAAGTGGAAGAAAAATTATTGGTAGATAGAGTTGCTGGTATGCAGGTAACTAAACAGTTTTGTAGGTTGCAGGTGGATAGTTTAAGTAGATAGGTAGGCAGGTAGGAAGGAGGTAAGTATGTAAAGAGGAAGGTTAGGTAACTAGGTAGGTAGGCACAAATTAATAAGTAAATAAATAAAGAGCAAAGGAGATAGGTTTGGGGGGTATGTAGGTAGGTAGATAGGCAGTGAGTGAGGTAGGTAAGCAAGTAGAAAAGAAGGCAGGCAGGAGAGATGTATGAAGCCATTCAGAGGAGTAGGCAAGTAAAGTTTATGCAGAAAATGAAATATAACGGTAGGTAGGTAGGTAGGTAGGCAGATTGAAAGGAGGATTGGGAGGTAAAGTATGGAGGTAGGTAAGTTGACAGGCAGGTAAGTAGGTAGGTAGGTAGGGAGGGAGGGAGATAAAGTAGAGAGGAAAGTAGGTAGGTAAGTTGGCAGGCAGGTAAGTAGGTAGGCGGGCAGGTGTGGGAGTGGGCACACATGACAACGGTCACCAGAATTACATGCAATAAACTAGGTGGTCGATAGGTTACGCTTCCGGACACACACACACACACACACACACACACACACACACACACACACACACACACACACACACACACACACACACACACACACACACACACAGACGGACAGAGAGAGAGAGAGAGATGTTTTATGTATTTCACGTTTTCTTTCACCTTTCTCCCTACTGATTGCCTGTTTCTTCTGAGGTGAAAAGGGAGGGAGGGAGGGAGGGAAGAAAGAAGGGAGGGCAGGAAGAAGGGAGGGAAGAAAGCTGGAGGGAAGGACGGACGGAGGGAGGGAAGAAAAGAAGGCAGGAAGAGGGAGGGAAGAGGAAAGGACGGGAGGAGGAAAGGAAGTGGAGAGAGGGAGGGAGGGAAAGACGGAGATGAGAAACTTGAGAAAAGGAAGAAAGGGGGAATGGAGAGACAAGAGATCAAGAATAAGTAGTAAAGAAGAAGGAGGAAAGGAGGAAGAGAAAGAGATAGATGGAAAAGGGTGTGAAGCAGAGGGAGGAAGGGAAAAGAGAAAGGAGAAAAGTTGAGAGAAACAAGGAGGAGAGAAATAAAGAAGAAGAAGGCAAGGATACCTTAAAGGATGAGGGATGGAG